>NC_080046.1:10443277-10743277 GCF_012489685.1 Lotus japonicus
ATCATCTGCATCGTGTCCATCCTACCTGCAGAATTCGATAGAATCTCAAGGTCACTGAAAGCGAGAAGACTACTATGTCGACGACGAACCAGATGACAATCCTTTGTGTTATTATGTGATGCAGAGAGGATCTGTCGAAGATGAAAGAGCTATCTTCCAAAGGCCAACCGAGCAAATGAAGAGCCATTTGAAACCGTTATTTGTTTGGGCCAAAGTCGAGGAGAAGGGTGTTAACAAAGTCCTTGTCGACGGGGGAGCTGCAATCAACCCTCATGCCCGGATTTATGCTCAGGAAGTTAGGTAAAACTGAAGCGGATCTAATCTCACATGACATGATGCTTTCTGATTATGAAGGAAAGACAGGTTCTTCCCTAGGGGCAATCATGTTGAACATAACCGTAAGGAACAGTAGCCCGTTCCACATTGTTCATTGTGGTCCCTTCAAAGGCCAATTACAATTTGCTGCTAGGAAGAGAATGGATTCATGGCGTGGGGGCAGTGCCTTCGACCTTACACCAACGTATATCCATTTGGAAAGCTGATGGAGTTGTCGAAAATGTACAAGCAGATCAAAGCTACTATTTAGCAGAAACAAGCTACGTTAATAAGAAGAATTTCGAGAAGAGTTTAGCCACAATTGCTCCTTTAGACACAGTGGCTAACCAATACTTCAACCCCTACTCAGAGTACTCAGTAACGTTGGATCCCATCCGGGGCCTAAACCTCAATGAAGCATGCAAACCTGATGCCATGAGTGGATGGCACAGTGATGAAGAGAAAGATGCCACTGTTGGGTGGCAAGCCAATGATAAAGATGATTAATTCGAGCATGGCTCGAATTTCGGCTTACGCAGCCGAAAACAAAATAAGAACGGCCTTGGAGGCCGAGAGGATGGCCAAAGAAATGGCTATAGACGAAGCTAATGTCTCAATCCTGCCCGTCGAATTGACACCTCAGGAGGAGGCAACAACAAATAAGGATGACACGTGCGTAGAAGAAAACGAGCAGAGTGCCGAGGAATGCGGATTCGAGGACCTTTGCAATCTGAGGCTAGATTGCATCTATGATGACGGCCCATTGGGCTTCGAGAAGCCAGTGGTCGATTTTTCCAAGAAAATGGAAGCGCAAGACCCTTTAGAAGAAGTGGACCTGGGTGATGGCTTAGAAAAGAGGCCAACGTACATCAGTGCTCTCATTGACCCGGAGCTAAAAGACAGGATGGTGAAATTACTCAAGGAATTCAAAGACTGTTTCGCTTGGGATTACGATGAAATGCCTGGCCTCAGTCGAGAAGTGGTGGAATTGAAGTTACCCATCAAAGAAGACAAGAAACCAGTCAAGCAATTGCCCAGGAGGTTCCATCCAGATGTATTGGTGAAAATCAAGGAAGAAATCGAAGGACTCCTCAGGTGTAAATTTATCAGAACAGCTCGATATGTGGACTGGTTAGCCAACGTGGTTCCAGTAATCAAGAAGAATGGAAAGATGAGAGTTTGCATAGATTTCCGAGATCTTAACGCTGCCACTCCAAAAGACGAGTATCACATGCCTATTGCTGAGATGATGGTGGATTCAGCTGCTGGTCACGAATACTTAAGCTTGTTGGATGGTTACTCAGGCTACAACCAAATCTTCATAGCAGAAGAGGACGTGTCGAAAACAGCTTTTCGATGTCCTGGTGCCTTGGGGACATACGAGTGGGTGGTCATGCCATTTGGGTTGAAAAACGCTGGCGCGACCTACCAAAGGGTAATGAATACCATTTTTCATGATTTTATAGAAACCTTCATGCAGGTTTATATTGATGACATTGTGGTGAAATCCCCATCAAGGGATGACCATTTGTTGCATCTAAGGAAATCCTTTGAGAGGATGAGAAAATATGGCTTGAAGATGAATCCCCTTAAATGTGCCTTTGGTGTTATTGCAGGTGATTTTTTGGGTTTTGTGGTGCATAAAAAGGGCATCGAGATCAACAAGAACAAAGCTAAAGCCATTCTCGACACTAGTCCACCAACCAGCAAGAAACAACTGCAATCACTATTAGGAAAGATTAACTTCCTAAGGAGATTCATTGCTAACCTCAGTGAGAAGACCAAGTCATTTTCCCCACTTCTTCGACTTAAAAAGGAAGATGCGTTCCGCTGGGAAGCAGAGCATCAAAAAGCGTTCGATGAACTCAAAGTGTACTTGTCTAGCCCACCTATAATGGCACCACCTATAAAAGGAAAGCCAATGAAGCTGTACATCTCTGCCACGGATGGAACCATCGGAAGCATGTTGGCTCAAGAAGATGAAGATAGCAAAGAAAGAGCCATATTTTACTTAAGCAGGGTGTTAAATGATGCAGAAACTCGATACACCATGATCGAGAAATTGTGTTTATGCTTGTACTTCTCTTGTGTAAAGCTGAAATATTATATAAAGCCAATCGATGTAATGGTTTTTTCTCATTATGATATAATAAAGCACATGTTATCCAAACCTATCTTGCATAGTCGAATTGGTAAATGGGCTTTAGCCCTAACCGAGTATTCACTAACTTATGCCCCACTAAAGGCAGTTAAGGGACAAGCAATTGCTGACTTCCTGGCAGACCATACTTTGCCTCAAGAAATCATAACTTACGTAGGCATCCAACCTTGGAAGCTATTTTTCGACGGTTCTAGCCATAAGAATGGTACTGGGATCGGGATGTTCATAGTATCCCCAAGGGGCATCCCCACGAAATTCAAGTTTAGGATTAAGAGTAACTGCTCAAACAATGAGGCTGAGTACGAGGCATTAACATCAGGCCTCGAGATCCTGATAGCCCTTGGGGCAAAGAATGTCGTCGTGAAAGGGGACTCTGAGTTGGTAATAAAGCAACTTACCAAGGAATACAAGTGCATCAGTGAAAATCTAGCTAGGTATTACACGAAAGCTAGCAATTTGTTGGCCAAATTCGACGAAGCTAGGCTAGGTCACGTTTCCAGAGTGGACAATCAAGAAGCCAATGAATTGGCACAAATCGCGTCAGGATATATGGTCGATAAATGTAGGTTAAAAGAGCTTATCGAGGTCAAAGAAAAACTAAACCCCTCTGACCTCGACATCCTGGTCATTGACAATATGGCACCTAATGATTGGAGAAAGCCAATTGTCGATTACTTGCAAAATCCTGTGGGTACTACAGATAGAAAGACAAAATACAGGGCAATGAGCTATGTCATCATGGGAAACGAGCTATTCAAGAAAAACGTCGACGGAACACTACTGAAGTGTTTAAGTGCAGACGACGCGTTCATAGCGATCTCGGCCGTTCACGACGGGCTATGTGGTGCCCACCAGGCAGGAATCAAGATGAAATGGATCCTATTTCGACAAGGGATGTATTGGCCTACTATTATGAAAGATTGTATGGAGTATGCCAAGAGGTGCCAAGATGTCAGAGACACGCGGGGATACAACATGTGCCAGCAAGTGAATTACACTCGATCATTAAGCCTTGGCCGTTCAGGGGTTGGGCTTTAGACCTAATTGGCGAAATTAACCCATGCTCTTCTAGGCAGCATAAGTACATCATAGTGGCTATAGATTACTTTACCAAGTGGGTAGAGGCAATTCCTCTACAAAATGTGACCCAGGACACGGTGATCGAGTTCATTCAGAATCACATAGTGTACCGCTTTGGGCTACCTGAGTCACTTACTACAGACCAAGGCACAGTGTTTGTAGGCCAAAAGGTGGCATCATTCGCAGAATCTTGGGGTATAAAACTCCTAACCTCGACCCCCTATTATGCTCAAGCGAATGGTCAAGTAGAAACGGCCAACAAAACGTTGATCTCCTTGATTAAAAAACATGTTGGTCGAAAACCTAAAAACTGGCATCAAACGTTAGGCCAAGTGCTTTGGGCTTACAGGAATTCACCTAAGGAATCTACCGGAGCAACGCCTTTTCGACTAGCATATGGTCAAGAAGCGGTATTACCAGTAGAAGTATATTTACAGTCATGCAGAATTCAAAGGCAAGAGGAAATTCCAAGTGAAGATTATTGGAATATGATGCTTGACGAATTAGTCAATCTCGACGAAGAAAGACTATTGGTGTTGGATACCTTAACCAGGCAAAAGGATCGCATTGCTAAAGCTTATAACAAAAAGGTTAGAGCTAAATCTTTTATGCTTGGTGATTACGTATGGAAGGTCGTCTTACCAATTGATAAAAAAGATAAACGTTACGGAAAGTGGGCCCCAAACTGGGAAGGCCCTTTTACAGTCGAGAAAGTACTTTTAAACAACGCTTATTCGATTAAGGAATTAGGAGGTAATCGACAAATGACGATAAATGGCAAATATTTAAAAACGTATAAGCCAACATTGCATGAGATAAACATCGAATAAGGAAGTAAAAGAAAATAAATTGCCAAACGCGAGTGTTTTATTGAGTAGAATAGAGCATTACAACTATGGCAAAGAAATTTTAAAAGGGAGGGTTGGCCCTACAACTATTGTATCTGGCCCTAAGAGGCTCTATGCGCCTCAAGACATCCTCTTGTTGGGATTCCAGTCGCGATTTCTCCTGTCGAATATCCAGCTCTTCACGGGCAGTAGAAGAAAGCTTGTCCACCAAGGTTTTCAGAGCTCCCACACTCCCCTCGGGGTCCGCCTGGCTAAGAGCAGCTTTCAACTCTTCAAATTCCTCCATCTTCTCGTCAATCTGGTGTTTAGCAAAGAACACTCGAGCAGTAAGCTCCCGGTGTTCTTCATATAGAGGTACAGCTTCATGCAGGAGGCTCAAGAACTCCTGAAGAGGAATTCTTACCGAGGCAATAATATTCCTCGAAAGAAGTTGGTCAATGAGCCCCGTAAGCTCTTCAGCCAAAGGAAGGAAAGAGTGCAACTCCCAGAATAAGTCTTGATCAAAAGCCAAGTTTCGGATCTGGTTGAGAACACGACGGCTAGCCATGGCTGAAGGGATTTATGAAAGCAGGAAAAGAGTTCTGGAAAAGAAACAAGGGAGAGTTTGGAGAAGTTAGTGAAAAGAAGTAACCAAAAACGCTCTATTTATAGGGTAACAACCAAGGAATGCATTAATTAATGGCAATCAGTTGCCAACTCTTCATCTTATGGTTAAAGGCCATGCAGATTACCACCACCATCGTGAATAGCTTTGGCTTTTAATGAACAAAGACTTGCATTGAATCAAGAAAACGTGGTATAAGACTGCAATAAATTGGTTCAATCCCCAGAAACAAAGCGACGACTATGTAAGGGGGCGCAAGGAAGTTTGAACGGTGCAACAGTAAATGAATAACCGTCAAAATAAATGCGTAGTGGAAACTGAAAAGACTTGGCAAATTAAACGTCAAGTTATATGGCTTAGGTGCCAAAACCATTGTCGAAATATTACACGCAAATTGGCATCGAAAGCCATGGTTAGAATAGTGCCATCATTACATATTAATAAAAGAAAGTCCTACAGCAGGGTTTTAAAAGAGTTCAAACAATCAACAAAGGTGGCAATCTTGGCATCGAGACCCTTCTTCACAGCCTGATCAATCTCCAATTCCTTGATAACCTCTTTTGTCGAGATGATCAGAGCCTTGGAGTCTTTAGTAAGCACATCCAACTGATCCTTCACAGCAGGGCCTTCCTCGACCAAATCAGCTCGCTTTTTCTCCAGTTTGGTAATCTCTCGATGCAGCTCTTCAAGTTTGATGTCAACTTCAGAGATTTCATCTGCGATCAAAACCTTCCTAGCAGTGAACTTCTTGAAGTCCTCTTTCATTGCTGCAACTTGAGCTTTACCAGCAGAGACTTTTGCTTCCTTAAAGCTGATAGCTTGACCAACGTCCTTGACTTGATGAAAGGTGGCTGAAGCATCCACTAAAAAAGATTGAAGGTTAGCCAAAGCAGCAGCCTGTTGAGAATCGAGTTTTTGGCCAAGAAGGAAGACAAGCAATTCCTTAGCAGCATGGCTCGCTTGAGGATCAGCTTGGATCTGGTCGAGAAACCCATTGGCGAAGACAATAGCCTTCAGCCGACCCATACTCTCCTCGATCTGCTGAGAATTGGCTACCCCACTAGATTGAGCAGTCTCAGCAGTGGCATCAGCTTGACGGGGTGGAGAGTCCCATTCCAAGGTGCCATCGAGGAAGCTATCCAAAGCTGCCAGCGGGTCCTCCTCAAATAAAGTGTCAAGCTTTTCACTAGACACATGAGATGAAGAGCCACCCTTGGTTTGAGGCGAAACAGTGGCAGTCGATTTTGGAGGAGGCATAGGGTTGTCATCCTTGCCTGGAAGAGGCTCTGTTTCGCGGATGGGAGAAGTTGCACCCTGAGTTTCCTGCAAGAAAAACCTCTTTAATGCCCTTTCGATAAAGTAAAACGCATATTAGAGGAGTCAACAAAACATGAAAAATATAAAGATACCTGGCAAGCAGAGTCCTTAGAAGGGCTCGAGTTGGTGGAGCTTCTGGAACGGCGAGGAGACTTATGACAAGATTTGCTCCTGACCTTCCTCCTTCCCTCAGATGTGGAGGTCTTTTTAGCTGAGGATGCGGCCTTGGGAGGTTTCTCGACACCTTCAGTTTTGGATTTTGCAGGAATGGGAGCAGGGGAATTCTCACGGGATGGAGGATTGGAAGTAGAGTGCTCATGAACATCAGTCTAAAGGAAACAAAACAAACAAGAGATGACTCAGATTAGGAAACCACGGGTTAAAAATGTCACAAGGTACCCTCGAGAATGGAGAACATACCTGAATGGCGGCGCCGCCACCACCCTCTTTGTCATCGACTTCTGTTTGAGCATCAGATGCCAACTTAGAAGCCCCACTAGGGGTGGAAACACCAACCCCCTTGCCCCTCTTCTGACTGGCCGAAGCAACAGGCTTAGGTTTCCGTTTTCGACTCTGTCGAAAAATACGTCAGCCCATAATCCAAGGAAATCGAAAAGGAAAAGGTAAAAGCATGAGGAAAATACCTTGAGCTTGTCAGCAAGACTGACATCATCATCCTCATCATCATCATCATCATCCTCAATCACGACTGGCTTGTCCTTGGAGGAATGAGCCACTGGGGAAATAACTTGAGGAGCTGGTCGAATAATGACTTCAGCTGCAAACAAAAGAAAAATTAAGAAGTAAAACAGGAAAACCAAGGCCAAGTCGAAGTATTACCTTGACCAATACGCATGTTCAGCGATATGTGGTTGAAGATTTCGACGGGCACATGATACGGAAAGTTCCATAGGTGGTACTTAGTCCAAGTCACTCGCTTTCGAGGAGGTAGAGCTTGATTGGCCAACACATTTATGTTTACATGGTCAACCCATTTAGGCAAGACCGGTGGAAAAGCCAATGCAAACTTACTCGTAGGCAAAGACGGGAACCTAAAGCCAGTTTTTCGAATAACAAAAGATAGACCTTCCTCACCAGGAGGAACCACTAACTTGGATTTCTTGGCTTTAAGTTCCCATTTTTGCCTTAATACTTGGGCTGCTTTCGCAACTGTATCTCGAAGGCGAAGAGTTGGGTAATATACCACACCAAAGAACTCTTGAAAAGATCGAATTTCTGCCAGGTGCATACCTTTGGTCTTCTTCGGATCCTGCTTCTGCAAAAGAAAAGCATCTGTCATGCATTGCAGACAATCGACGAGGGGCTTCGAAATTTGAGCCCAATACTCAGACCACCAGGCTTTGAAAGCATTAGTGGCATAATATGAAGGAGCGTAAGTGAAGGGGCTCAGGTTGAGGAGTCTCTTGTTATAAAACTGAACAGTCGTGTCGAAAACAGAAGCCCTCTTAATAGCTCCGGGGTACAGGACTAGACTCTTGTCAAATAAAGTGTTGGGTAGAACTTGGCTAAGCCCAAACTGTCGAGAAACCAATTGAGGGTTGTAGCCACATAGAGTGTAGTCACTGCTAGCAAAGCCCACAGTTAAAACCCTAGGAGATAAGAGGGTCCTCCAAAGTGTGATGTGGTGCTCCTTGGGCAATGCAGAATCAGAAGCATTAGGATAAGAATTCCTCAGCCAGAAAGGGCCACGAACAGCCTTGCTGTAAGGAGAGAAACTGGAACGGTAGTGCTTCAGCTCGAGAAACATGGTAAAGTACTTCCTGAAATCAGCTTCGAAACTCGACGCATCATAAGCAGGGGTCAGGGTCTCGAGCCTATGGGCATCAATCCGGGTGTTAGAAACAGTTGGAGGATTATCTCGTACCGGCAGAAGAGATTCGAGGACTGCATTCAACCAAAGTTGAAACAGCCAAAGTGGTCCAGCCGCATTCAGAGAGACGGTCTTAGTATTCCGGATATCCTCGACAGCTTCATTCAGCATTTGATACAGGTTGCCAAGGACGAGCCTAGCCATAGCAAGTTGTCGACCCTCGTGAAGCAGATTGGCTAAAGGCAAAAGCTTGGCAGGTATGCGCAAAGATTTGGTGCAAAAGACATAAGCAGACAGCCAATACAGCAAGAAAGCGACATGTTCAGCATCAGACACCTCACCACTCTCGACATAATGGTCCTTAATGAATCGACTAAAAGAAATGTTGTCAGTAGGAATCGAGATGGGTTTAACAGGAGCAGGTGCAGAGTGATAATCATCACCAATGGGCCACAATCCGGTGATAGCAGCAACATCCAAGAGGGTGGGGGTGATCATACCAAAGGGAACATGAAGGCAATTAGTGGACCTCTCCCAGAAATAAAGTGCACTCAACAGCATAGCAGGGTTATACGAGATTGGAGATCTCGACAGCTGAATCAAGTCGAGAATCCCTACATCCTTCCAGTGTTGTCTCTTATCCTCCTCAACCCTATCTAACCATTTCAGATAGGCCTTGTCGTTAGCAGAAGGGTTAGGAGGGGCTGAACGAAAGGCTCGTTTTGGGTCAGAAAGAAATGGCATACGGTAAGAGGGTTGAAATGCCAAAATGAGCTCCTCTCCCCTAACGCTAGGGTGAAATGATTCATGTTCTTCGGGGAGACTATTGGGCCTATCATGCTTCACTACTTTCAAAGGACCCAAAATGGCGCGTAAAGTACCATTAACAGAGAAAGGAATGAGTACCTGGGATTTCCAGATAGCTCTCTTCTCTGCTTCGTTGGGAGGCTCTGGGATTGCCACGCGCTTGGCCTCGTCCAGCTTAAGCTCAGTGGCCAACGGAATGGTTTGCTCAGGATTGGAAGCCATTGAAAGACGCAGTAAGTATTTCAGAGAAGACAGAAGAAGATGAAGTGATGAAGTCTGGAAGAAGAAGTTGAAGGTTGGAGGAAAGAGTAAAGCTTGAACAAGGAATACCAAGAGGGTATTTATAAACAGAAGGGAAAACGGAACCCAAGCCGCATTGAGCAGCAATTTATAAAAATTTGGGGTCCAAGCGATTATTTTATTCGTTAATTCATGTCACCTCTCAGCTTTTTGGCATAGGTGAAATCATGGCCCTAAAAAGGCTATAACTGTCAGCTAGTGGAGAAGTCATCAGACGTTATGGCTGCTGATTGGACTTGAAGATCGAATGGTCGAGAGCACAAAGCATTTGAATCGTTGGAATCGAACGGCTGCGATAAAAAAAAAATGCTTGGTGTCTTCGAGCTAAAGCAGTCGACAACCAACATTTTTGGGGGGCAACTGTTAAGCCAAAATTACAAGTACTACAATTCTCGACACCATGGTGCAAAAGTGGTTTCTCGACAGAAAGGGTTTGGCGAAGCCGGCAACTCAGCACACGATGTCCCTCAAAGACAAGTTAGTAAAAGCCATAACTCGACACACTCAGAAGATGAAGAAATCTCGATCATCTTAATGGAAGAGGCAGTTACCGAATAACAAGTAACTACAAGCACGTGCGTACACCCACAATGCCACAAATAGCAACGGTTGCCCACGACTCAGAACCATCCACGTGGCAATAGAATCACATGCGCGAAGACCATCGGCTAAACGTGGGGTATGGCGCCAAAATTCAAAACCCACGAAGCCATCGTGCATCCAAGAAAAACCGCCAAGAACATGGGCAGAAAGAACACTATAAATAGAGGAAGCAGCAGCAGAAGAAGGGGTTCCCAACTAAAAACTCTGAAAATTCACCAAAAGCTCTAAACGTCCGCATCAATGAGACTTCGAGAGCAAAACGTGATGATGGAAGAGTATGTTGCAGAACCAACGCTTTAGTTTCCCTGCATTTCAGTTTGCTGATTCCCAGTTCTTGTGTGTAGCTTGTTTTGTCGAAATTTGCTTTCATGTTATTTTAGTTTGCTTGACTGTTTTGTAATCGACTCATATTCAATAAAGTCCAGTTTCGTTTGAGTTGTTTATTGTTGTCGAGAATACACTCGTTCACACACTATACTTTGGCAAAGCGTTTTCTCAAAAGGACCCCGAATCTAAACTTCCTTTAGTCGAACTAAGAGGATATTTGTTTACCAAAAATCCGTGTAAACACTTACACAAATAAAACATTTTTAATACAAATAATTTACTACATTATTACCTTACCACTGGAGCTAGTAGGCTGACTCGTGTGCTTGGTCTGCTACACTAAATTTTCATCAAATCCAGTGCATTCGTTCTCTTGCACTAATAAAATTAGTTAACAGAACAGGGTAGTACAAAAATTATTATGAATAAAATTTAAATAATAACATTTATATAATTACACTGTTTACTTCTCTCTTAATATCAGGTGATGATTTAGCTGATCACTTAGCAAAGGAGGGTTGTGGTAGGACTAACCCTTTGTGGAGTCTCTTACCTTAGCTATGTAGCTCTTAGCCTATAGAGCTGTTGTTATTCCTACTTGAGAAGATGCTCAAGCTCTATTTCATTAATAAACTGTTTCGTTTTCAAAAAAAATATATATATATCAGGTGATGGTGCAACATTCATGCATGGCATGAGTGTCTTAGTACCGAGGAGTGCAAGACATGTCATGATCGTGTGCAGGGACGAACCCACGTTGCTAGCATATGAGACAAATGACCGCACGTCTTTTTTACTTGTACTTGATACTATAACATAAAATAGGATTAAAACATTACAATGCCCACATATTTAATAAATGCCCCCATACCTTGTCAATTTTACCTCTAGTGCCATTGAAATATCAACTTTTGTTGTGTTGATCCACTACAATTTGCTTGTCCACTGTATAGAAGAGGCTGGAATTGCCAATTAATGTGAATAAACCGTGACAAATGACAATGGTCAATGGGTCCTGAGTTTTTCTTGTTTGATTACACTTTAAAAATGGGTACTGGTTTCTAGTTTGTTTTTGATTGTCTTTTGGTGATTTTCTAATGTGCTATAGTGTTTTATAAATTGATAATATCAATAGGTGGTTAGTTAAAGTAATAAATGCTTAAAAATTACTCATGCGAAGAATGTTTGTAAACATATAATAAGATAAATTAATAATATTCACATATTTATATTTTTAATATTCTGAAACTAATTAAATAGTGAATATTTATAATTTTATTGGGTCGTTTATCTTTTATTCTATCAAATTTTTTAATAGTTATATGTTATATTTTTTCTGCTTGAAAATTTTATGCGCATATTACCCCCACGACATAAAATTTCTGGATCCGTCACTGATCGTGTGCCTAGTTCTATGAAAATTTGAACATCTTCGTCCCTTTTTCCTCCGGTACTGCTTCTTTGATTGAACACCCTTTCGGTTGTGTTTGATTTGAGGGAGGGAGAGAGGGAAAGAAAAAAACATGCAGAACAATATCCTTCTTCTGTTTGGTTCAATCATTTTTTTTTTTGGTCTGAAAGGCAAGAAAAGAACAATCGTTGCAGGCTCGGCTTTGAAAAACTTTCCATTTTCAAGTAGGTGGAAAGCACAAGGATTGTGCAAAAAATGTTGGTAAACTGACAAAGAAAAGTTGCATCGTAGAAGAACTATTGTTTTAAAAGCAAAAAAATTCTTCTGACCTACGGTGCAATCCATTGTGGTACCGGATTTGTTCCCTAAAATTAAGGTGAAGGCTACAGTGTCTCCCATTTTAGGGGATGCACGGGTGTCCCCCAAAATTTTAATGTGAGATTACAAATTTGTCCCTGAAGTATTCTGGCGGTTTTCAACCCCCAGTAGCAGGCTGCCAAAAAATTTGTCTTTCTCCTTTGTAGTTTCTCCTTTCTTTTCTTCTTCCTTCATCTGGTTCATCTTTCTTCTCAATCAAAACATAAAACTCAACAATATCATTTGCCAGAACTAAATAGGAGAGTAATTGGAACCAAAGCCACAAATAGAAAAAACAAAATATCAACAAAAATTTAACCCACAGTCGTTGAACATGAACATACAATACAACATTGAAAAATGAAACAAAATAAAACCCAATCACTTTTTTTGCTAATGATAAAAGAAGACAAACAACTAGAAGGAAGCACAAAGCTGTTATTCACAAGACCAAATCCACAATGCATTAATCTGGTTAATGAGTTCGATGATTTGTACCAGGAAAGAAAACAGACTCAAACTCACAGAAAAAAAAAGAGTATGCTGTCAAAATGAGCATTGCAACGGGAAAAAAAAACAAACTACAAGAAAATGTATCTAGATATCAGGAGATGCAATTGGTCCCAGATAATCGCCTTCCAAACTGACCAATGCTTGAAAATCCCTATCTTCCTCCATCCACTTTGTACCGATCACTAGAGAAAACAGATCTGGGTTCACCTAAGATGAAAATAGTAAAATAGATCTGAAAACTGATCTGGGTACCATCGAAGGGAGAGAAAGAGGCTGAATAGAGGTGAAAAAGTCTGTGAACCAAAAATGGAGCACAAATCTGGAGGGTGGTATTTGATGTGCGGGTTTTGGGTGAGATTTTCAGACTCCATCAAAGGGGTGTGGGGGTGGCTTTGGGAGGCGGAAGTAGTCAACATTGTAGCACCGTAGTGGGCGAAGGAGGACCGGACATTGGAAGAAGGTGGTTGTCGAGATTGGGAGGAAGAAAGAAGAATTTTTTTTTTCTGAAGTAAGGAGAAGTTAGGGATTGAAATGGGTACTTTGGTCAATTTGTTGATTCAATCTCAACCATTCAATTTTATAAATATTATATCAACGGTGGAAATTAAAGAGGTATTAAATGCCCCCTTTTATGAAAGTTTTTTCCATGGGGGCATGGGGATCATTAGATTTGACACCCCAACCATTAGAAATGTCACCCCACTTACGGAAACTCAGTTTCCGAAATATTTCGGAAATAAGGTTTCCGAAGCACTTTTTTACTCAAAAGTGTGGTTTTTTACTCAAAAGTGTGGTGTTAGATGTATTTTGAACTAAAAATCACGAATTAATTTCGGAATCCAAGATTCCGAAATAATTCGGAACTTGAAAATCCGAAAATTAGGGGTGTGAAATCTAATGGTTGGTGTTCCGGTATGGAACCGCAGACTAAGGCTAACCAATATCGAGAGTAAGCGAGAGTAAACAAAGCGAATAAAATGCGTGAAAATGATAGGGTCTCGCCGCTTGGGCGGTCCTTCTTTATTTATAGTTGGGTTTTGATCCGGTTGGATCATGGGTTACCCGGCCCATCTAATACATGATTCGGTCAGCCTAAGTAATATACATATTGATCAGCCCATACCATACCACAAGCCCTCAAGACATTGAGGCTTAGTATAAGGCGAAAGTGTCTTTAATAAGCCCTCAACCATTAAAGCCCTCATGATGCAATTAGAATGGGCGTGTAAATCATAACATGTGTTCATTTGAGTAAAAGTAAATAATAATAATAACCACGTCAAACCAGCTCTTTCCCCTTCTTCTTTTCTTGCGTGTTCAACCTAACCTGTCAAATCTCTGAGCCTATTACCTGCTACGCCCTGACTGTGGAAAGAATCATCATTGCTTTTCCTGCTACAATTACATCAACAGATATCCACAAATATTTTGGAACTTGAGCCGCAGCATTACCGCGTCTTTAAATCCCACCAACATGATTACCATCATAAAAAATAAATGCGATTAAAAGCACATAAAATGAATTCAAACACAAAAGGTTGTACCGTTCCAACGACTCCTGGAACGTCATGATTGCCGGACTAAAATGTCCTTTCCACTTGGCCTTTTCAATGAATCACGTCCGTTCAAATTCAAATCCTTGATCGACGTGTCCTCTTTTAATATGAACATCAAACTTGACTCTTGAATACCCAAATGTAAGCACGTGTTCACTCATCTGGTAATTAATGTACCTTTTCATCTCACCCTTTCATCCTCCTTCCTTCTCTATATAAAGCCCCCTATTTTACCCCTCTCATCACTTACCTGCAATTCCTTACTA
Organism: Lotus japonicus; assembly: GCF_012489685.1. Lineage (NCBI taxonomy): Eukaryota > Viridiplantae > Streptophyta > Magnoliopsida > Fabales > Fabaceae > Lotus > Lotus japonicus. Next base: position 10,457,574 of record NC_080046.1, read on the forward strand.
CCAACATTCTTTTCAAGTAAAACACAAACCCACACACTGCTTCTTCTCTGCCAAACCCGCTTTCCTATTTCCTGCGTTCGTCATCAACCAACCCAGCAGAGTCCTTGAAGTTCCAAACTTTCTCACAGGTAACAATCTTCTTCCCTTTTCTTCTTTATTTCATATTTTCACATGAACTTGCGCATAAAAGTTTCTATTTTTGATACCCATAACTCTTTCTCTACCCAGAAACACTTCATAAACCTTGCATTGTAAACTAAAAACTTATACTCTATTCCTTCTTCATCTTACTTCTAAACCTTTCACTTTCAGGACACTTTGAAAATGGTTTCTAAACGCACCCGTAAAGAGGCTTCTACTCCTAGTGTTCCACCTATTGCCGATTCCCTATGGGTGGCTAGTAAAATCAAAAAACAATTCTCTAAATACTCTACTCCAAAAGCTATTATAGATTTAGTCACTAAATACAACTTTAGGAAAGATGGCCTAGATGCACATTTGGACATAATTCCCTGCGCCCCTGATGAGCCGTGTTGTTTTGGGGGACCAGATAATCAGGGGCGAAACTTCACCTATCTCTTTGAAAACTTATTTTCCGATTTGAAGTATACTCTGCCTTTCTCTGATTTCACCTGTTCCGTTTTAACCCTTCTGAATGTAGCTCCTACCCAACTTCATGGCAATGCTTGGGCGTATTTAAAAGCCTTTGAAATTTTATGCCTAACTCTAAAAATCGAACCCACCAGTAATAAGTTTTTCTACTTTTTTGAGACATGTGGGCGAAACGTTAGAGGTGAATACGTTTCGCTTGCTACTGCTAGGGGTTTAGGGCTATTCACTTTATTCAAAAGTCACTATAAACACTTCAAAGGAAAATTTTTCAAACTCCGTGAATCAGAACCCTGTAAAGATATTTTTTACTTTGATGACGGGAGTCCCCGATTTCCGTTCTACTGGACGAACCAATATGAAGGCATCATCAAAATTTCCGAGGATGCCTTGACTGAATCAGAATTAGTAGATTGCCAACTTTTATCTGGCTTAGGATTGAACCTTGCAGATTTTATGGCCGCCCTTTCTAAGAATGAAGTGGGTAAATACATTGGTAAGGCATCTCATTATGCATTTTACCTTTCCACTTTATATTAAAATCTTCTTATATTCTAACACCACTATACTACTGCAGGTAAAATGGCTCGCCTTACTGAAGAAGATCTCCTCCGCTTTCGCCGTGAACAACAGGCCGCCCGTGAAAAAAGGAATCCTTCAAAGTCTGTTGCCGACCAAGACACCAGCCATTCTGGCACAGAAGTTGGTCGCCCCGCCAAGAAAAAGAAAAAGACTGAAGAACCTGCCTCTCAGAAGAACAAAGCTTCGAACCAGACTTCCTTAGAGCAATTTATGAACAGAAATGATTCGCCAGGGGCGAATAAAGGCTGCTCATCAAGCGCTCCGCCTATTTGCTGGAAGAACTTGCTGAAGGAGTTTGAAGAACTGACCTCCACTGAAGTAACTTCACTTTGGGATTCAAAGATAGATTTCAACTCTCTGGTGGAGACAAACTTGGTTTTTGAAGCTGACCGTGAGAAGATGAGGAAGATGGGTTTGAAAGAGGCCTGCCAAGCTATGATGACCAAAGGCTTAGAAATTGCTGCAGTCGCCAAGATGATTGACCTAGAATCTAATGGATTCGATGGCCTCACCAATGCCAAACTTGTTGAAGAAAAAGAAAAAGAAATTGGGAAGCTGAAAGCAACGTTGAAGTTGTTAGATAAATCCAACAAAGCGAATGAGAAAAAGGCTGCTGATTTGGCTGTAGAGATTGAGGATGCGAAGAAGACTGCTGAAAATCACAAAGCTTCTGTTCAGACATTAACTGAGGAAAATGACAAAGTGAAAGCTGACCTCGCCCAAATAACTACTGTTCATAACCAAACCCTGGATGAGAATTCTAAAATGAAAACAGAAATTGCTGAATTGCAATGTTCTGTTTTGGATCAATTTGAGGCTGGCTTCGCCAAAGCACTAAATCAAATCTCCTTTCTCAATCCTGACCTGGCGGTCAACTTGGAGGGTGCAAACCCTTATGCTCGTATTGTAGATGGAAAACTGATCAGCCCGGATAACGCGGATGGGAAAGAAGAAGAAGAAGAAGAAGAAGAAGAAGAAGAAGAAGAAGAAGAAGAAGAAGAAGACAAGAATGAAGAAGAAAATGTCAACCGCAAAGAAGGAGAGGGAGAAAACCATTAGCAACAAGTCTCATTCCCTTTTCCTTTTTAGAAAATTATGTAAAAGACCTCCGGTCTCTTTAATCTTCGTTTATTTATTTTCCTTGCTCTCATGTACCGAACTTTTCCCATATCGTAATGAATTTCCCTTCAGCGTTATATGAATACTTCATATTCTAATTGTCTCGCCAAAAACCTAAAACTTCATGACTTCAGAAATAACATTATCCTTTTCGCACCCAAACAACTATCACAGTAACTAATTCTATAACTAAACATATCATTACTAAGTCATCTAAGTTACCATACAACTTAAAAATATAAGCATAACTTTACTTAGTTATTCAAGTTATCACATAACTTAAACATATAACTTAACACAAATGACATTTACTAACCTTTCACCAAAATCAGTCCGCCCTCGTCATTTAGCTGAAGACGTTACCCTCTCATTTTACTGTACATGGTAAAATACCCTTGAATGAATCTCTTTAAATGTCGTAAAGTTTAAACTTAATCAACTACTTTGGAATCATAAGGCCTTTGTGAACATAACTTAGTCAAATTTTTCATTTTTGACATAGTTACTCATGGAAATCAAAGTCAACATATTTGATTTCATTAGTATGCTCGCGTGGAGACTTGTGCTTAGTTTGGACAAGCTTAAATCCAATTTAAGACTGTGCTTATGAATTCGTGGCCGAATGCTCTTGTTTTAAGAGACTTACTTTTTTCTCAATTGTCTGACGTCGCCCAATTGATAGACCTTAGTTGATAAGTTTCCGCTATGGGTAAAAGAAATAAGTAAAATGATAAGCCCTTGATCATTTTAAAAAGGTTATGCCTCGTTAAAAACTCTCCCGCCTGGGGTAGAGAAAAGAGTGCATACCTGTTATTCATTAATAATTGATGCCTTGTTAAAAACTCTCCCGCCTGGGGTAGAGAAAAGAGTGCATCGAATTTAGTCTTACACAACAAACATAGTCTTAAACAATACAACCAACAAACGTAGACTTCAACACACACAAACTGAAACAACGAAACATAGTCTTGGACAAACATACACTGAAACAAACTGTACAAAACCAAACAAACCGAACGAACCACCCTGCACTTCAACTGTAATAATAACGGAGATGCTGTGCATTCCAAGCCCTTGAGACCCTTCGCCCCGATAACTCCTCCAAATGATACGCCCCTTGACCAAGCTCTCGCAGAATCCTGTAAGGTCCTTCCCAATTAGGTGATAACTTCGAATCATCAGGCCCTTTTGCCTTCCTACGCAGAACCAAATCACCAACTTTCATTTGCCTCGGAACCACTCTAGAATTGTATCGCCTTTCCGACCTCTGTTTTACCATTGCCTGCCTCAAACGGACCTCTGCCTGCATTTCCTCTGCTAAATTGAGATCAACCACTCTATTCATGTCGTTCTGCTCTTCATTATAAGTTGCCACCCTGAAAGTTACATCTTGCAATTCTGCTGGTATCATCGCATCTACCCCGTAAGTCAATTTAAAAGGTGATTCGCCAGTAGTTGATTGGGGAGTAGTATTGTACGCCCAAATGACCGTGATTAACTCTTCAGCCCATAATCCCTTAGCTTCGCCTAGACGCTTTCTAATTCCATTGAGAATGACTTTATTCGCTGACTCCACTTGTCCATTTGTCTGAGGGTGCTCAACTGAGGCGAAACGCATCTCAATTCCCATTCCTGCACAAAAATCCTTCACACTCCTGCTTGTAAACTGTGTTCCATTGTCTGAGACGATAGTTGCTGGAACGCCAAATCTGCAAACCAATTTTCTCCAATAAAACTTTTTGACTTTTTCTGCTGTTATCTTCCCCATTGATTCCGCCTCAATCCACTTAGTAAAATAGTCCACCGCCACCAAAATAAATCTGATTTGAGAACCTGCTGGAGTGAACGGTCCCAGAATATCTACTCCCCACATTGCAAATGGCCACGATGAACTCATTGAGCTAAGAGTCTCAGGCGGCGCCTTATGTAAATCTGCATAAATTTGACATTTACCACACTTCTTCACATATTCCATACAATCCCCTCGTAAAGTTGGCCAATAGAACCCTGCCCTGAGCACTTTCGCCGCCAAAGATCTTCCCCCTACATGACTTGCACACACACCTTCGTGAACTTCAAACATGATTCTTTCCGCCTCATCCTTAGAGACACATCTCAATAAAGGAACTCCAATCCCTCTTCTGTACAATTGATCGCCCAACAATGTGTAACGACTCGCCTCGCGAATTTGATCCTTAGAGAATGTCAACACATTAGAGCCTTCTGCCTCCAAACACTGTTTGATACGCCCCATCCAATCTGAATTCGCTAAATTTAACACCATCATTGTCTCATCTTCTTCGATACTTGGGCTACTTAAGACTTCCTGGATAACTGACTTATTGTTTCCCGGCTTCTTGGTGCTTGCTAACTTTGATAGAATATCCGCCCTTGTATTCTCCTCCCGCGGAACATAATTGACCTGCACTGTGCCTATCTGCTTTATCAATCCTTGAGCTTTCAATAAATACTTAGCCAGCTGTGCGTCCCTCGCCTGATATTCACCCTGAATTTGCCTGGAAACTATCTGAGAATCTGTTTTAATCATTATGCTCTTGACCCCCATCTCGATCGCCAACTTCAAACCTGCAATTATAGCTTCATACTCTGCCTGATTATTGCTTGCTTTAAAGTCAAACTTGAGTGACTGCTCAACTGTCACGCCACCTGGCCCTTCTAAGATTATTCCCGCTGCACTTCCCTTGACATTAGACGAACCATCTACAGACAAACTCCATTCGCCAACTTCCATATTTTTCTCACTGGAAGACATTTCATTAACAAAATCCACCAATACCTGTGCTTTAACTAGACCTTTCCTGTCAAAAGTGATTTCAAATTCTGACAATTCAACAGCCCAAGAAACCATTCGTCCAGCCAGATCAGGCTTTTGCAAAACTTGGCGAAGTGGCAAATCTGTTTTTACTTCAATTGGAAAGCCTTGGAAATAAGGTCTTAATTTCCTGGCGGATATGATTAGAGCTAATGCAGCCTTTTCAATTTTTTGGTATCTAATTTCAGCTCCTTGAAGAGCATGACTCACAAAATATATGATCCTCATATCATCCTTATTTTCTTGCAACAAAACTGAACTAACTGCATTATCAGAGATGGAAATAAACAGTGATAATGAAATACCTGGAACTGGTTTGGCTAAAATTGGTGGCTTGGACAAATGATCCTTCAAACTTTGGAACGCCCTCTCACATTCTTCAGTCCACTGAAAAGTTTTGTTCTTCCTTAAGCATTGAAAAAATGGTGCTGATTTTTCCCCAGAACACGGAAGAAACCTGGATAAAGCTGCTATTCTTCCTGTTAACTTCTGCACATCTTTAACTGAGGTTGGACTCTGCATATCGAGTATCGCCTTACACTTATCAGGGTTCGCCTCAATTCCTCTCCTCGTGATCATGAAACCCAAAAACTTTCCGCTTTGAATTCCAAACGAACACTTTTCCGGATTAAGTCTCATGTTATGCTTTCTTAGTTCGCCAAAAGCTTCTTCGAGATCATAACAATGCGCCATCATTTCCTCTGACTTGACCACCATGTCGTCTACATAAATCTCCATGTTCCGCCCCACCTGCTTGTCAAACACCTTATCCATCAACCTTTGGTATGTTGCTCCCGCATTCTTCAGCCCAAACGGCATAGTCTGATAGCAATAGTTCGCCTGATTTGTCATGAAAGCTGTTTTCTCCTCGTCAGGATGATACATTCTTATTTGATGATATCCTGAGTATGCATCCATGAGGCTAAGCATTCCGAATCCAGATGCCCTATCCACAAGCTTATCAATATTCGGTAAAGGATAAGAATCCTTAGGACAGTGCTTGTTCAAATCTGTATAATCTGTGCACATTCGCCACTTGCCATTAGCCTTCTTCACCATAACAACATTCGCCAACCAAGTTGGATACTTTACTTCCCTAATGAATCCAGCCTCCAGTAACTTATTTGTTTCCACCTTTACAGCCTCTGCCTTTTCTTCGCCCATCTTTCTTTTAAACTGAACAATAGGTTTCACCCCGGGATTTAAAGCCAATTTGTGACATATAAATTCCGGATCGATTCCTGGTAAATCTCTTGCACTCCATGCAAACAAATCCATATTCTCAGATAATAATTTTACCAACCTGTTTTCCTGACTTGTAGTTAAATTGACACCAACTTTCAAGTTTCACTCACCAATTTGAATCGCCTTAGTTTCCTCTTCTGATTTCATCTTGTACTCACTGAATCCTTCTCGAGGATCCAAAATAATTTCTGACTGTTCTAAATCCACCTCATAGACTCGATGCCCCTCTTTCACTGCTTTCTTACCCATGTGCCCATACTGCTTAAAACTTTCTGAATAACACTTTCGAGCAACCATTTGATCAGCCTTTAAAATTCCAACTCCTCCTTTGCTCAATGGATACTTCGCCGTTAAATGTCTTGTAGAAATGATCGCCCCCAATCTGTTTAGTGATGGCCTCCCAATAAGTACATTGTACGGTGAAGTACATTTTACTACCAAAAACTTAATAGCAAATGCCTCCGCATTCTTCCCTTCTCCAAAGACAGTTTTCAATTCCACATATCCTCGAACAAATACTTTTTCTCCAGAAAAACCCACTAAAGAACCATCATAAGGCAACAAATCAGATTCATTTAGCCCCAACTTTTCAAAAGCGTCACCATAAATCAAATCCGCCGAGCTTCCTTGATCCAGAAGTACCCTCTCAATTTCATAATCAGCAATCCTCACCATTACAACAATTGGATCGTCTTCGTGAGGCTGTATTCCCTCAAAATCTCGCACAGTAAACGTTATATCGGGTTGATTGGTTGCCCAACTTCCCCAATCGTTAGAGTAAACAGCATTAATGGAGTGAACGTACCTCTTACGAGCTGAATTAGTCATTCCTCCGCCACGAAATCCACCAAAAATAGAATGAATTCGCCCCTTTGCTTTTCCATCTGACTGTCTATCTTGACTATCGCCCTCAATCTCTTTTCCATCTTCGGTTCGTCTTGTTGAAGTTCCTGCTTCATCTGAATTGCTTCGCCCCTCAAGCTGCTTCATATACCCAGCCTTTATCAATTTATCGATCTCTTTCTTCAAAGTAAAACAGTCATCAGTATTATGCCCTGAAATCCTGTGATACTCGCACCACTTCTTCTTGTCCACGTAACCCGTTGACGGCTTTGGCTGCCGTGGAAAACGAATAACATTCGCCTCCAAACACGTGTGCAAAGCTTCAGTCAAATTAACCGCCAAAGGTACTGCACGGTCATTTTGGTTCCGAGTCCACGTCATCGAATGTCCTGGCCCACGCACTCCATACGGTTGAGCACGATTTTTGAAATTAGAACGGTTATCGAATCGGCCGTCATAACGGTTACGATTATTATACCCTGCGTTGCTACGTTCGGTCCATCCCTTCGAATATTGATCTGCAACCGCTCCCTTCTTCGTCTCAAACTGCTGTTTCTGCCCTGGAACCGCTGCATTCGGGCGGTTGTTCTTGATCCGATCACTCTGCTCCTCCCTGATGTACCCTTGTACCTTTCGCGCAAATGCACCATTGTCTCCACAGGTTTTCTACTCAAATTACTGTTCAAACCACCCGGCTTCAAGCCCAATTCAAAAGCTGCAATGCAAATTTCTGGCATTTTATCCTCCAAATGAACAGATAATTGATTGAAACGCCCCATGTAAGACTGCAAAGTCTCATTTGGTCCTTGACGAACATTAAATAATGTCGCCGGAGTTACTTTTTGTGCACGACTGGTAGAAAACTGAGACAAGAACTTTGTAGATAATTCAGTGAAATTGACAATTGACCTTGACGGTAGAGTTGTAAACCAAATCATCGCCGATTTCTTAAAAGTTGATGGCAACATTTTGCACTTCAACGCGTCTGATGCGCCTACAATGACCATTTTCGTGTTGAAATACACTAAATGGTCCTTTGGATCTGAATCGCCATAGTAAGAGTCGAGTTTCAATGTCTTTAAATTGTCTGGGACGGCAGTGTTCGCTATTTCCTCTGTAAAAGGTTGAAAGTCCACCACCGTCTCAGCCATTCTTCGATCGCCCTCTCGTAAACCCTGAGTCTGATTGATATCAGTAAGTTGATTCTGTAACTGTTGATTATGTTGACGAAGTTCATTGAGATCGTCCATGATCCGCTGAAGAACATCGGGAGGAACATCATTTTGTTGAACATGATTCCTCTCTCCGTTCGCCCCGGATCGAGTCACCATTGCGGTGAAAATTGAAGCCTAGGAAAGTATCCAGGGCCCCACGGTGGGCGCCAATGTTCCGGTATGGAACCGCAGACTAAGGCTAACCAATATCGAGAGTAAGCGAGAGTAAACAAAGCGAATAAAATGCGTGAAAATGATAGGGTCTCGCCGCTTGGGCGGTCCTTCTTTATTTATAGTTGGGTTTTGATCCGGTTGGATCATGGGTTACCCGGCCCATCTAATACATGATTCGGTCAGCCTAAGTAATATACATATTGATCAGCCCATACCATACCAGTTGGGGTGGCAAATCCAGCTCTCGGGCATGGGTGAACCCCTTTTTAAGGGTGACACCATAGATTTCACCTAAAATTAACATATCTTAATGTAAGGTATTGTGCATTCATTACCTAAAAATGATGGAGTCTTTAGGGTAATACTCAGAATATAAAAATGATGAGGTTTTTTTCTTTTCTATATTCTCATATTCGTTCTCTCTCCCCATGCTATTTCTATATTTACTCTTATACAATGGCAAAGGTTATTTTTTACCTCCAATAGCAATTTTCTCAAATCAAACCCCCATAAAGATAATATATTAAAATCAGGGTGTGTTTAGTATAGGAGAGAAATTAAGTGAGAAGAGATAAGATAGGTAGAGAGAATGAACTTAGAAATAAAATAGATTATTTAAATTGCTTACCATAAGAGAAAGAAGTGAAAAAGAGTAAACTTTTTTTTTTTATAAATGACATATTTTTCCCTAAATATAAACTAAACATGTTAATTATAAATGTTTAAATATATTTTATATAAATAAATACATTATCAATATATATTTTTGTATAAATATATTTAGTCTATACTTTCAAAAAAGAAATTAGTCTATATATATAAACACATTACACTAACTTCTCTCTATTTTCTTCTTCCTCCATGAGTGTCTAACTAAACACTGTAGTCCTCCAAACATTCTCCTGAAAGAAACCAGTTCAATTAAGACCACTTACAATGGTCTGTTTTTTCTCTTGTTTAATGTTGTTGAAACTTGTTTAATACTTACAATGGTCTGTTGAATATTGTTGAAGGAGGGAAAATGTTGAATGGTTTCAACATTGTTGAGAGAGCCATCCGGAGCCACGTGGCAGCTCCGGATTGGAGCACGTTGGGCGCGTGCACGACACGCGCCGACAAGGCGCGTGTCGTGTCAGTTGGAGAGGAGAGAGAGGACAGAGAGGATAGGATGGGACGCGTGGCAGCGTCCCATTGGCGGACCGGATTTTTTTTTTTAAAAACTTTAAACTGAATTATCTTGTTGAAAAAAAATAATTTTAATTTTTTTTTTTACCAAAATTCATAACTTTTTTTTCTCTATAAATAGAGACTTGGTTTGTTAGATTTGGACACAGAAAAAAAAACCAAGTTTTTCCCCATCTTATTATCTCTCTCACCATCTTATTATCCTTCTATTAGCATTTGTTTTGAAATGGATCCCAACAATCATCATTACAACACCCAGAATTCTTCAAGCTACCCAATTTCCAACCAAAATCCCAACAACTATGAAAAAGTGGGGTAGGGTGTTGAGAGAGAAAACCATTGGAGTGGGTATTTGTTGAAAGTGTGTTGAATTGGAGAGAGAAGATGATGTGGAGTGTTGGGAAGAGAAAAAGTGGTGTTGAATGGAAAATTTTTGTTTAAACCATTGTACATGGTCTAAAATCACATCATCAGTAGCGTATACACATCACCAAAATATTCATATATCAATTCAAAATCTATCCTTCCTACCATATCGAAGTAAAATAGGGTACATTATGACCTATACTATTATTTTTTTAGTCTTTATAAAGCAGAACACTCATCTCACTAGCTAGAAAACACAGCATTCATTACCTCTAGCATTTTCTGACAAGGCAAACAGTGTTAAAAAGGAGTGATGTGAGTCTTAGTTAGTTTTATCCTCAACGAGACATTTCAACTTCAACAATAATCAGCATTTCCTATTGTTTATAAGAGCCTGTTGAGCAGAGAAGTTAACAATCAACTTCATTTGTAAGATGGCATTTTCTGAAGAAAGGCCTGTGAAGGAAGCCAAAGGAGAGAGCGCAGAGGAGGAACCAAACTGGCTTGAATTAATTCCTGTTGAACTCGCTGCTAGGATTCTAAACAAGCTTGGTATCTTTGAAATTTTCACCAATGCAAGCCTAGTGTGTCCCTTCTGGTTGAAAGTTTGCAAGAATCCCCTCACTTGGCGCACCATTGACTTGACCAATCACTCTCACCATGCAGGGTCCAAATTGCTCAAGTTTTGTCTCCATGCCATTGAACGAAGCTGTGGTTCTTTGGAAGACATTAGTATTGAGGATTTTTGCACTGATGAAATCCTCCAATCCATTGCTGATAGGTAATCTCATTATTTTTCTCTTCATTGGCTTAATGCAATGTTCTATGAATAGTGATTTTCCATGTTTTTTTCTTAATGTATGTTTATATTTATTTAATTTTTTATAAAAAGCATGTAATATTTGAATGAGGGGACTCAACATTTGAGGACATGATTATTGGAAGGGTTAGAAATAATACTATTAAATTATTTATGTGATTTTAATGAAACAGCTTAGAATTTTGAGATAATTAACTGTTCTTTCATACTTGTGTTTAAACATGTTTCTTTGTATTTGTTTTCCTTTTATCTTTCTATGTTTTATAGCGGAAGTCACCTACGACGAATGCGGCTTTTGAACTGCTGGGAGATTTCTGATGAACAATTGAGTGAGACTGTGAAGAAGCTTCCACTGTTGGAGGAGTTTGAAATTTCATTCAGCCCCCTATCTAAGGACACTTTGGAACTCATGGGCAAATGTTGCCCACATTTGAAAGTGCTGAAATTTAACATGAGGGGACTGAAAGGCTTTGAATGTGATGATGAGGCATTTGCTATTGCAAAAACCATGCCTCAGCTGTGTCATCTTCAGCTTTTGGGAAACAGGCTCACTAATAATGGCTTGATTGCTATTCTTGATGGGTGCCCTCATCTTGAATCTCTTGACCTGCGTGCTTGTTCTAATGTTGTTCTGAGTGGAAGATTGAAGGAAAGGTGTCTTAAGCAGATCAAAGATTTACGTCTTCCAGAGGATGTGAGTGAAGTTCCCAAGTATGTTGATGTTGAAGGTTGTGGCTGTGGATGTGAGGATGATCACAAGGGTAATTTAGCAGCACTTGTAGCACTAGATTTTAATGATCTTCCGCAAGACATCCTTGATCTATTATGATTCATGTTTTAGTTTAGTAATCCTATGTTCCTTTTAGCAGTATATGAAGCACTTGATCTTGATCTTGATCTTGATCTTGTGGCTGACTACTTTGGTCTATTATGATTCATGTTTTAGTTTAGTGATCCTATGTTCTTTTTGGTTATTTTGATCACCTGCAGCCACGTACTGTTCTATATGGCATTTGTTTTTGGTTTTCAAAGAGACTCAATGTTGTTTTAAATGCCATGGTCCTTTTACTTTTGTAGCGTGTCCTAGATAACTCAGGTTTTGAGTTTACTTGTCTTGATAGATCCTTATGAACTCTTGTATTCTAATTCTAATATGATGGATGCTGCTGGTTACTAGTTTAAGTCCAATTTTGCCATTAGTCTATATCTCCACATATTGTTTATTAAGATCAAACTATTATATTTTCACAAATTTGTTCCTCAAGTTTGAAGATTTTACAACATTGAGAGCATGATGATTTCAGGAGGATTTTAGAAAAATAAAGCCTTACATGATCATGGCTTTCTCTAGTGCTGACCTAAATGGTTGTTGTTTGGCTTCTGAACTTGGCCAGTATTGGTGAATCAGTTGTGACAAAATGATTTATGAGCTTTGACCTATATTGGATGGTTTAGTAATGAGATATTAGTGTTAATGTCTGCAGTTTCTTTTCCTTCTTCCCTTAAATTTCAATGGAAAAAAAATAAGCAAAAACAAGAAAATGAAAAAAGATAGGTCACGTGAGTGACCAACAGACAAATGAAATGAAACAAAGAAATAGAAAAAGTAAACATAGCACACAGAAGAATTAATGTGAGTGAGACAAGATTAAGCTCTATAAGGCAATGAGTGTAATAGACACGAAGGCAAAGGTGTTTAAAGGCAATCAAAAATAGGACAATCCTCCTCCTATCTCTGCTCCTGAGGCAGAAAAGAAAAGCTAATTTCATGAATCAATTGGTAAGTAACAGAGGTGCAGAAAAGAGACCAAGAAAGATGAGCATGAAAAAAGAAAGGGGATAGGGACTCTACAATGCTCTGTTTATGTTGTTGATAAGGAAAATTTTGAGCATCAGTGTATCAGTGTGCAGAAGCAAAAGACAAAAAATAAGGAACTCATAACACATTAACACCAACACACACTCCTCACTCTCTTACCCTCTCTCTATAAAGTAAGATGCATAATAAAGAAAAAGGGAACAGAGAAGACCAACTAGTAACTAGTTGAGTGCTTAATTCTTTATAGAAACCTCTTGTTGAACGAATTCAACAACCAACTTCATTTGCAGGATGGCATTTTCTGAAGTAAGGCCAGCGAAGGAGGAGCCAAACTGGCTTGAACTTCCTAGAGAAGTCACTGCAAAGATTCTGCACAAGGTTGGTCCCTTTGAAATTTTCACAACTGCAAGCCTAGTGTGTCATTTATGGTGGAAAATCTGCATGGACCCTCTCATGTGGCGCCCCATTGACTTGACCACCCACCCTCGCTATGCACAATCCAAATTGGAGAAGTTTTGTATCCATGCCATTGAACGAAGTTGCAGTCAATTAGAAGACATTAGTATTGAGGACATCGCCACTGATGAAGTCCTCAAACACATTGCTGATAGGTAATCTCATCATTTTTTCTCTTTATGGATGGATGTTCCAAAATTCATAATTCGCTATTTTAGGGGACCAAAAACATATTTAGCCCTAGTTGCATGTAATGCTTTCTATTTACAGTTAAGGAGTTAGAGATTCAGTTACATTGTGTGAGTTTGGAATTAGTTTACATTTAGTCATTTTTAAAATTTGGGGGATATGTTTTTTGGAAGTTTCATAATTTTGCTTGTTTATGCCTGTTTTGCTTTTTTCTTGTGATGTTTTACAGCGGAAGTCACCTACGACGGATGCGGCTTATGAAATGCTGGACAGTTTCAGATAAACAATTGAGTGAGGTTGTGAAGAAGCTTCCACTGTTGGAGGAATTTGAGATTTCATTCGGTGACCTATCTAAAGATACTTTGGAACTCATGGGCAAATGTTGCCCCCATTTGCAAGTGCTGAAATTTAACATGCAGGAAATTAAAGGCTATGAGTGTGATGATGAGGCGTTTGCGATTGCGAAAACCATGCCTCGGCTACGTCATCTCCAGCTTCTGGGAAACAGGCTCACTAATGAAGGCTTGCTTGCCATTCTTGATGGATGCCCTCATCTTGAATCTCTTGACCTGCGTGTTTGCTCTAATGTCGATTTGAGCGGAAGTTTGAGGGAAAGGTGTCTTAAGCAAATAAAAGATTTACGTCTTCCAGAAGACTTGAGTGAAGTTTCCATCTACACTGAAGGTGGTAATGAAGTGGAATCTACAGATGAAGACTATCAAATTTATCTTCGGGATTATGTTGACATTGACTGGGCCAATGAAAGGGAATCTACAGATGAAGACTATCAAATTTATCTTCGGGATTATGTTGGTCAATTATGATTCATGTGTTAGTGCAGTGATCCTTTGTTCTTTTTGGATGTGTAGATCACCTGCAGGCAATGCCACGGTCCTTTTATTTTTTGTGTCCTAGTAGTGTTTCACAGACTTTGTTAAGAAGACTTGAGTATTTTGTTTTTGTTGCCTGATCTCTTTGGTTTCAAATGTTTTTTATTTACTGTTTGGTGGTTCTGTTTTTTTCCTTTCTCAAGCATTGTGCTCAAGGTAGTTATTCATTCCATAAGGACTCTGGATTGCTGGTAGTTGAGGAAATCTTAAGTTCACACTATCAGCGAGTTTGCGCCAGTAGATCAAATTTAGATAACTCAAATTTTGAGTTTACCTCGATCCTTATCGAATCTATTAACTGTGAGCTTATCAATTGACTAAGATCAGTTGAATGCTTGAATTTTTTGATTGACCTAGATGGCCTAAATCTTATATGAACTCTTGTATTCTATTATTCTATATATATGTTGGATGTTGCTGCTTACTAGTTTAAGTCCAATTTACTCATTGGTCTATCCCTCCACATATTGCTTATTAACTTATGTTACTTTAGCACTTACAAGTGATTAGGGCCATGTTGAAATGGACTATTAATTTAACTGCAAATACTGGACTGTTGGAATTGAAACTTGTTTATATGAAGATTTTATGAGATTGAGAGCAAGACTAGTATTACAAAAGTGTCCAAGCCGAAGATGAAACATTGTTTTCACTTTTCAGAGCATTTTAGAAAAACATAGCTTTACATGATGACTTTCTCATGTGCTGACCTAAATGGTGTTTCTTTGGTTTCTGAACTCCGCCAATATTGGTGAATCAGTTGTGACAATGATTCATGAGCTTTGAACTTTTACTGGTATTCCTTACCTAAATTGGATATTTTGTAGTGAGATATAAGTGTTGTGTATCCCTTGTGTGCAGATTCTTTTCCTTCTTCCCTTAAGTTTCTACCTATTAAAGTGTATGAGTTGTATTGGTGCTAGGATTGTTTTTCAATCTTGGGTTTCCTCTGATTTTCAAAAATGATTCCTGAACCACTGAATAGTAGAAACACCCCTAAACACCCCTTTTTCCTGCGGATTTGGCCAAATAATACACTGAACTAACCACCTAAATACACATGACTAACCATAAAGCACAGAACCGTGTAAAGTTGAAATTCCTAAATTAGGGATTTGGCCAAATAATACACTGAACTAACCACTTAAATACACATGACTAACCATAAAGTACAGAACCATGTAAAGTTGAAATTCCTAAATTAGGGATTTGGCCAAATAATACACTGAACTAACCACCTAAATACACATGACTAACCATAAAGCACAGAACCGTGTAAAATTGAAATTCCTAAATTAGGGATTTGGCCAAATAATACACTGAACTAACCACCTAAATACACATGACTAAATTATGGTTAGTCATGTGTATTTAGGTGGTTAGTTCAGTGTATTATTTGGCCAAATCCGCAGGAAAAAGAGGTGTTTAGGGGTATTTTACTGTGTAATGGTTCATGAATCATTACTGCTCTAATTTTATATGATTGATCAAATTATGGTATGGTTTCTCAAATTGAGATGGGTTCATATATGCTTCTATGAATGCTGAAACAAAAACAATTGAAATTGTGTTTAACTTTGTTTTAATCTGCTCTAGATGTTCTTGTGATGGAGCTCATAGTTCTGGGAAGTGAATTTAAATTTGACACAAATCCTGACTTTCATTGGGCAGTTAGAAAATTATGCTGAACAATCAGCCTAATCTGCTTTTAGTTTATCAGATGCAGTAACACATATTTAATTAATTGAATAATCACAGGAACTCTTATTCGTTAAATTCTTCTGTCATTCTTTTGTTGGAGTGTATGAATACTTCTAAAGTACCGTACTATCTGATTATTTGGTTTATTTTATTTGAATTTATTGGATAAAACTCATATGTGCATTAGTTTTAACACCCTCTCAAGTAATCCCCCACCCTCCTTTATGCACTAAAATATTTGAAATACCCTTTAAAATTTAATTTCATTCCAAACATAACCCTTTTCCTATATTATCACTACCATCATTTTTGTTTATCACACCACCATTCACTTTTACTCTCATCTCATAGTTTTCTTCGTTGCCACTTTTCACACTTAATATATGTGAAAACATTTCATACATTGTAAGTGTGAACCGATGTATGTTCGTTCTCTCTTCACCTTCTTCCTTTCGTTTTAAGTATTTCACACTTAATTCTTTCACACTCTTGAGGGTGAAATTTGAAAATATTTCAAGAGTGTGAAATGAAAATATAAAAAAATCAATTTTTTTTTAAAAAATAAAATTATTAACAGTTCAATAACTCACACTCTTGAGTGTGAATTCACACATTTGAGTGTGAAATTTAATTATTAAAAACTAAATATTGAAAAAAATTAAAAATAAAATTCTTAACACTTGGTTCTTTCACACTCTTGAGTGTGAAATTTGAAAAGATTTCACACTCTTGAGTGTGAAATGTGTGAAATGAAAATTATAAAAAAACAAAAAAAATAAAAAATTATTAACAGTTCAATAACTCACACTCTTGAGTGTGAAATTTGAAAATGTTTCCCACATTTGAGTGTGAAATTTAATTATTAAAAACTAAATATTTAAAATTAAAAATAAAATTCTTAACACTTAGTTCTTTCACACTCTTGAGTGTGAAATTTGAAAAGATTTCACATTCTTGAGTGTGAAATGTGTGAAATGAAAATTATAAAAAAAAAATTAAAAAATTATTAACAGTTCAATAACTCACACTCTTGAGTGTGAAATTTGAAAATGTTTCACATACTTGAATGTGAAATCTAATTCTAAAGAAACGAAAAATTTAAAATTGAAAATAAAGTTCATTCACACTACTGATCTTGAGTACGAAACTGAATTGTGTTTCACACCCTTGAGTGTGAAACACAATTGTGCGAATTGAGTATCTTTATTCTCTCTTCACCTTCTTCTTTTCGTTTCACAATTAGTGAGTGTGAAATATTTTCACACACATTGAGTGTGAAAATGTTTCACACTTAATATGTGTGAAAATACTATCACACTTTGACTATCTCTTTATAAGAGAGGGTATTAAAGGAATTTAGAAAATAAAAGAGGGTGTGGAATTAATAAGGGGTGTTAAAACTAATTCCCAACTGATATTTGAATAGATTGTCTGGAACCTGTGGTTGTTTCCGCTTTCTTTTCTCTATTGGAAAATAAAGAACGTGCATTGCTATTGTGAATGTTATGATTCAATTATGCTCTATTTTCTTTTCAATTTCATTATCACTCATAACCAAAAAAAAAAAATCATTATCACTCGCTTTCTCCTTATATTTTTTTTTTCTCATCACATCTCTTATCTTTCTATTTTTTTTTCTCTTGGGTGTGGGTGGAATTAGATGTTATTTAAGATTTTTACAAGCTTTTAATATGAGGACAAACTTGCAGAGATTGATTAATCACTAATCAGTCTCTATAAAAAATAAACAATATTAAAAAAAGTGTTTAATTAAAATCTAGGCTAAAATTTATGAACATAATAATTTCGAAACGAGTAAAAATAAATTCATTTATAAATAAATTAAATATTCAAAAAATAGTTTAAATTTATTTTTTTTGTATTTAAATCTATTAAAATTTAAATTATGTCATTTTTTGTAATTTTGTGACATAAAAGTGCTTATACATGATAAGCATTTATTCATATGTGCATCCAAACACTAAATAGTTTATTCAGTAGGAGCTTTTTTCATTTAGAGCTTATAATGAAGCTCATCCAAACAAGACCTTAGCCCTTATACTTCAGGGACAATATCTTATGGACTAATCAGAGGCTTCTCAAGTCCTTGGCTCGCTTGAGAAGCATCCGAGCCGGAAGAGCTACTTTGTTCGGAGAATGACTCTATATTGGGTGACTCTTTCTTATTTGTGCGACCGAGTTTTGTCTATGAATATTTATTGCCTATTTGGCGACTCATGTAGTTTAGGGAGTTTTAGATGAACCTTACCCCTTAATTTGGGCGGGTTATATTTATATGGGTCATCTTGCACCAAGACCTATATCTGTGTACTTAGGGTTAGACTCCTCTATAAAAGATTAGTTGACCATGTTCACTTGATATACCGAATATGGTTACTAGGCTCTAGGAATTCTAACTACCTATTAGGGATTTTGGCTAAGTGTACTATTTCACTCAACCCGAAACCGCACCTCATTTATATCAAGTAGCACTACTATAAAAAACATATTATGACGGAAATTTGTGATGAATATAAATATGTACTGACTAATTTAGTGGTGAATTCTCGTGAAAAATATCATGAATTATAATGCTTAACGTCGGATTTAGTGCCAAAAAATTATTTCATCACTAAATTTTCATCATTAATTTTCTCTCCCATATTTTAGTACTCATTTAGTTAATTCTGTGATAGAAGAAATGAACAGTGAACATATTAAAGTGTATTCTAATTTTTTATTATATATTTATATTCAAAAATTGTAGATTCAATTTTATTTTTCATCAAATTTAAATTACTTAATTGATTTAAATAGAAAACTTTTATGAAAAGGGTAAAGTATAATTTTGGTGAAAAATAAGTGAAAATTTTCTATTTTCTTGTAGTATATACAAAACAACAATATATATACACACCTCATTTTCCAAACACTTCATTTTCACTCATTTTTATTTCTATCTCTCTCATCTTATCATCTATCACATTTCATACTTTTTCTCTCTTACTTTTTTTTTTCTTTCTATCTCTCTCATCCTCCACCTCATCTTAGAAGTGTGAACATAATATTATTAAGTTTATTGGTTACAATTGTAATGAAAAACCTCTATCATTAACACGGCCTAGAAAATTATCATTCATAAAATTCTATCACAAAATTCATAGCTAAATGAGTAGCTAAAACATAGGTGAGGAAATTAATGATGAATCTTTTATTGATGAAAAATTGAGTTATGATATATACACACCTATCTACTTCTTTTCCACCTTCATTCTATTTATTTTTCTCTTTTTTATCAATCAAATCACATATCACATCTTTACTTTCTCTCTCATTTCTTCTTATCTCTATCTTCTTCCACCTCTTCACACCTCAAAAGTGAGGTGTGAAGATATAATTATCCTGAAAAATTATATCACTAAATCGGAAGTTAAACGTTAAAAAATAATTTATGATATATTCATGAGAATTTACATTTAGAGAAAAAGTTTGATGTTACACCGTCAACCAATCAGATTTTAAGGATGTGAGAAAATCTCTCTTTTCATTTAATTTCTTTAATTAACATGTCACATCCTTGAAATCTAATTGGTTGATGGTGTAAAAAAACTTTACACTATCAGTGCATCAAACTTACATTTAAATGTTTTTTTCTTCTTTTATTATTATTTCAATGGGAAAAAAAAAAGCAAAAATAAGAACATGAAAAAAGAAAGGTCACGTGAGTGACCAACAGACAAATGAAATGAAATAATGAAATAGAAAAAGTAAAGAAAGAATTAATGTGAGTGAGACAAGATTAAGCTCAATCAGGTAATGAGTGTAATAGGCACCAAGGCAAGTGTTTAAAGACCAAGAAAGATGAACATGAAAAAGGAAAGGGGAGAAGCAGCAAAGGAAAATTTTGAGCATCAGTGTATCAGTGTGCAGAAGCAAAGGATAAAAAATAAGACACCCATCACACCAACCACTCTCTTTCCTTCTCTCTATAATGAACGATACAGGAGAAAGAAAAGGGGAACAGAGAAGACCATAATCTACCTTCAAACCCTTTCTCACCACCAACAACCCCTTCCATAGCCGGATCTGTTGCTCAACTTTCAAGCCGAGCTCCGCCTTCACCGACCCTCTCAGCCACTAGTCAAACTCCGGCGACCACCTAGCTCAGCTGAGCTCCGCTGTCACGGTTATCTCTCTGTCTCTGTCTCTGCCTTCTTCTCTTTATGTCATCTCTGTTTCAACATAGTGTATACTACTTGTCTTCATCTTACTTTGTTTTTTGTGACAGTATTTAGCTTTGATATTTTATTAGTGTTTGAGTTGATTTATCATGATTTTTTTACTGTGTCAATGGTGTCTGATCTAGTTTTCAGTTTAATATTTGTTGCAATTATTTTCTTGTCTCTTCCGTCTCCACCTTAAAAATGTGTTTAGATAGTTCTATTGTGAATACTTGTTGAGATCATGGTACCGTAAACTTTTTCCACATATATCCATTTTTTTCCACCATATTAGAAAATATAATTTAATTAAAAAATGAATGCATGTGATGTTTTATCCTATATGACATCTAATGACTGAGTGTCGGTGTAAAACCTTCTTTACACTAACACTGCTCATATTTGTATAGATTCATGTTTTAACCTTAATCATAAAAATTTAAAAACATGCTTTTAATCATTATAAAAACCAAATACATACAAAAACTTATTATGATCAAAGTCATCAAACTCTATGTTTGTAATCTAACACTTATTTTTGTGCAATTTTTGTTTTCATAGGGTGGCAAGCACAACAGGGAACAGGGGACCTTCGTCGTTCTACATTGTCTCTGATTGCATTGTCACGAATCAAGGTTGGTGGATTTCATTCTATTCTCGTAGAAATTGAAATTTGCTTGTGTAGATGATGTTAGGGTTTTTCAGATGCATGCAGTTCCAAATTGGGTTCTTATCCAAAAAACATTGTTCTGGAACAGGTGTTAATGTGTGCTTTGATTTAACTTGTGTTTGTTGTTTGGTTCTCGCCTATCTATTGTTTTCTCAACATAAGCAACTTAGAATACGAATTTGTTGTTAGTTTTGGACTTGTGGCTGCTTGCAATTTGTTTTAACTTGTATCCATCTGTTATTACAATTTGTTTTATCTTGTATCTATCTGTTGTTGCAATGTGTTTTACACTGTGATTTCCTTGTGTTTTTATTTTGAAGAAATGGAACCCATTGGTAGTTGCAGTGATAGACCCCCAGAAAGTTTTTCTATTCCTATAGACTTGAGAGAGGAACACATGAGACTTCCTGCATTTTTTTATGAAAAGAAAAAGTCTCAAATTAAGAATGATGTTGAGCTTACTGATCCCATGGGCAACTGTGTGACAATTGGGGTAATGACGGGAAGTTTAGAAGGTTTTCTTTGGTATGCTGTCCCTAAACTAGTGAAGTTTTATGGGCTGAAAAAGAATCATGATATGGTATGTGTTTATGAAGGGGAAAATCGTTTTAGAATTGAAATTTTTGATGAAAACAAGAAACATTTTCCATATCCAATTCCTGTTAAACAAGAGTATGAAGAACCACCAAAAGAGATAGTTGATTTGAGTTCTGACACTGAGAACGAGGTTGAAGAGTATGAAGAACCACCAAAAGAGATAGTTGATTTGAGTTCTCTCACTGAGGATGAGGTTGAGGAAGCCAATCGTGTTCATGTAGTTGCACATGTTGATAATCAAATTCGTTATAGTTTTACTAAAGTTGTGACTACCTCAGTTGCCAAAGGAAGTCAGACTCTGGTAAGCATTGATTTATTAGATTTAATTTTAGTGCTATTTTGTGGTAATCACGTTAACTTAATTTTATTTTTGATCAGCCCTTGCCGCGGTCTTTTATTCGTAAATATCTTAGTCATAACGATTGGGAAAATCTTGTGCTGAAGAAGGAGGGTGTTAAGAAACAGTATTGTTGCAAGTTGCTCAGGAGGACGAGAAATGGGTTCACTGATTATCAGCTCGGGGAAGAGTTTTATCACTTTATAAAAGACAACAAAGTAGCCAAAGGCGACAAGCTCCATTTCACGGCTAATGAGATAAATAATATTGTTTATGTTAGGATTGTACGCCATAATGGCAATGACAACTAGGTTGAATTCATTTGGTGATGGGGCTAAACGTTT
This sequence comes from Lotus japonicus, assembly GCF_012489685.1. NCBI lineage: Eukaryota > Viridiplantae > Streptophyta > Magnoliopsida > Fabales > Fabaceae > Lotus > Lotus japonicus. The sequence goes on from NC_080046.1 coordinate 10,479,787, forward strand.
AGAGAACATCGTTTGTGTTTGTCTTTTGTTTTGTTTATATTTTGCTTTGTGATATCTTGATGGATTGTAACTGTTTTATAGTGATGGTTAAAATTATATTCCTAATTTTCAATTTGCATATAATCTTTAAAATTTGAAGTTAAAAAAAATGGCATACTAATCTTATTCTTTCCCAAGATCTAGAAGGTTTGCTAATGATGAAAAACATTGTAAGTGTGGTCCTTATCTGTGCATCAGAACCTCAAGGACTAGGAATTATGGACGCACATTTTACAAATGCTTTTATGCAGTGTTATCAGACTCGGACCGGTGATCGACTCGGTCGAGGCACTGGGTCAATGAGTCAATGGTTCAACCACTGGGTCATTGGTTGAACCGTTTGACTCGGTTGACAATAAAAAAAAAAATCAAAATACCATAACAATAAAAACATACAGTGTGATTTAGAGAAAATTAAGACAAGGTTCCATTATTTTCCAATGTTTTATGTATATGGGCCTGTGTATTTCAGCTATATCCTTTGTAACTGTTTGGGCTTTGCCCTTTCAATAACCAACCTTTGACCAAAGTGCCTAGCATTTTTTTTTTCTTTACCGTAGTGCCTGCCAGTTGTTTTTGTTTTTGACAATTGTTAAAAGGTAATGCATTGAAAAAAGTAAAGTAAACAACATATATTTCTGTAAAGTAGCTTTCTTCAACAAACAAAAGAAACAGATTTGTATCCGTCTGTCTTCTTCCATTTACAAACCTTGCTAAGTTTCAACCGATTGTTCATGTGTGCAGCAAGCTTGCCTCTCAAAACTGAAAGAAACCGAGAAAGCATAGCAGACAGATGATCAGTTTGCCCACAAATCCCTCCTCCTTCCTCCCACACCCCTCTCCCCTCAACTATTTTGCTAACGGAGCGTGGCTCCGCCACTACGCGTGAAGGCTTGGAACTGGAACTGAAACGTGCCAGGAAGAGAAGAATGGTGACGGGGCTATACGTGGTGGAGTGGTGGAGCGGCGACGGCGAAGGCTATGTGGTGAAGCGGCGGCGCAGGCTACGTGGTGGAGCGGCGGCGAAGACTTGAAACTCGTCGATTGCAGTAGGAACTAGGAAGAGAAGAATGGAGAAGTAAAAACCCTAGATTGAAATTGAAGAAACGACGTAGTTCTGTTTCTGTTATTAGAGTTTTCAATTTTTTTTTAAATAGCGAACCAGTCCAACCATAAGGACCGAGTCGCCAATTTTCTGATTGAACCGGCCGGTTTTTTTCGGTTCGCAGCGAGCGGATTGCATGGCCGATCTGATGCTCGGCTCGAATCGGTTTAGGGTCCGATTTCCGGCTCAACCGATCGAACCGGCCGGTTCGAACCGAGTTTTATAACACAGCTTTGATGGGAATTTTTTTTTGAATTATTACGAAATATGTATGCAATGTTATTGCTATTTTATCTAATAAGTCTATATGCTACTCTCTCCGGTCCTATTTATAAGCAACAACAAAAAAATTCACATAGTTTAAGAAATGTAGTAAAACTAGATAAAATGCATTAAATTTGTCTTGAATCAAAATCAACTTCCAAAATTACCCTTTGTTATTCGTGTTGGAAAGTGGGAAAGAGAGAGAATAATTAATGAGATACATTCTACAAGTTAGAATTAATAAGGGCATCATTGGAAAAAAATAATTAATATAGCTCAAACTTTCATTTGATTCTTATAAAAAGGACCAATATTTTTCTTCTCTTTCATGCTTATAAATAGGACCGGAGGGAGTATAAAATCGAACTACATCAAACCAATTAAATTGATCGCTTTAAATTTTACTAGTGTTTTTTACCCGCGCGTTGCACGGTGAATTTGTCTATTGTATTTGAAACATTAATCAATATTTTAAATTATAAAAAAATTAAGATACTAAGAATGTAAGAACAATCATAATAAAGATGTAGATATTCAAATAGCATAAATTCAGACACTCAGTTCTAGTGCTTTGTAAGCATATATTGAATTAACTAATATAAAGTGGCAAAAAAGATAAACTATCATTAAGACTTATTTTGACTTCCAGATGTTGCATAGAAATTATATCAAAACTTATTTCGATATGCTTGTTCCCCTCGTATGAACTTTTAATTCTTTAAACATAAATAAATATAAATTATATATGTACTAATGTTTTCTAATCTCCGCACATAAAAAATTATCATCAAATTGAGAGTTGCCCAAAAATTAAAACATGATATTGCGTTGTATAGTATAGAAATTATATCAAAACTTATTTCTCTATTAGAATTTTCATGCTTGTTCCCCTTGTATGAACTTGTAATTATATCTGTACTAATATTTTCTAATCTTCGCACAAATATTTTTATCATCAAATTATCAAACAGTTTATTATATTTACATCTAAAGTTGGTTTAAAAAACTAAAAAAAAGTACTGAAATGATATTAAAATTAATTTTTATGTTAGTTTTAACATGAAATTATTTGTATGTGAATATATTATTAGTTCTCTAGTCGTCGTACGACACATAATTTTAAATGTTACACTGAGATTAGTTTATGGAGCATAAGTCATAAATTACATACATGGAAGTGAAGATAGATTTTTCATGACATAATTATGAGATCAAATTTGTGGTTATTGTGTTTTGCTTGTAAAAAAAAGTTATAAAAATTATGCACACCAAGGTAGCGTTTGGTAGACAGGTGAGAAGGGAACGAAACAGGACATATGGGTTCCGTTATGTGTTTGTCATGTTTTTAAGATGGAACGGAACGGGACAAAAGACTCCAGGAACGGGACACTTTGGTTCCCTGGAAAAGGGTGGAACGGAAGGGAACAGAACGGAACACTCTCTTAAAACTTTTGTAAGTTCAAAACTACCCCTAATTTATATTTGAAATTTTATATATCTAAACAGTTTAAAATCACTTCTAAAATTGAAAGCACTTATTACATTTGTAGACAAAGTTAAATGAAAATCTACTTTTTCAAAAAAAATCACTTAAAATAAAATCAATTATTTTTTCAAAAGTAAAATCACTTTTTGTAAGCAATGATAAACGAGCCAATTAAAGTGCGTTTGATTCAACTTATTTTAAAAAATCACTTTTTAATCAAAAAATCACTTTTAAAATTAAAAAAATCACTTTTTAATCAAAAAATCACTTTTAAAATCAAAAAATCACTTTTTAAATCAAAATATCACTTTTTGTGTTTGTTTCACGTGAAGCTGAAATTAGATTATTGAAACAGTTATTTTAGTTTATCATGAAAATCTGATAGATGAGAGGAGATAAAAAAGTGATTTTAATTAGAGTAGTCAAACACGAATCAACTTAATTAAAATAAAATCAATTATTTTTTCAAAAGTAAAATCAGTTTTTGTAAGAAATGATAAACGAGCCAATTAGAGTGCGTTTGATTCAACTTATTTTGGAAAAAATTACTTTTTAATCAAAAAATCACTTTTTTGTGTTTGTTTCAGCTGAAGCTGAAAACAGATTATTTGAAACAGTTACTTTATCTTATAATGAAAATCTATGATGATAGATGAGAGGAGATAAAAAAAAGTGATTTTAATTAGAGTAGTCAAACACGAATCAACTTATGCTTTTCTCAAAATCTCTTAAAAAAATTATAGTTAAAAATCAATATTTTTTAATCTAAACAAACGCACTTAAAATAGCTTAAATAAATAATTAGGTTTCTGCTTTTTTCAATAGCATACTGAAACAACTTAAACAATATATAAGTGATTATTTTAAAGAAATAAGTGATTATTTCATGAAGTAAGCAATAACAAACGCTTTCTATGCAAAATGTTCAATTGAGTTCAATTTGTTTTCCTCAATCAAATACATGCAGTGTTATATATGTAATTAAAATCATTGTTCTGTTCTATTGACTTATAGTTACCAAACATAACACACATAACATCATTGTTCTGTTCCATCCTGTTCTGTCCCGTTCCGTTCTGTTCTGTCTTGTCCCGTTCCGTCACCAAACGCTACCCAACTGTTTGTAAAATGTCACCTTTAATTTTGGCCTTCAACAAAGGAGTTTTTTCTTAGGTTGGGCTGCTACTTCATTCTTGTTTTGTTTATGTTTTTTTTTTTGCACATTCTTTAGTTTAAAAAAATTGAAATTTTCTTACAAATTATGTTCATTTATATCTTAGTCCCCCCCTTTCTGAAGTGCATGCCTCCGCCCCTGCTTTCAATTCAAATAATATACACCATTAAGCTACCATTTAATAGTTAGATTGTTCTAATATTATGATGCATCACCGACTAATAAACTTGGAAGAAAATAGAAAAGTTATTTTGACACAAAAACACAGTTCACTGAAAATTTGTCTTTTAATCAAAAAGCTTGGATTAAATATAAAATATGATATAAAACCTTCTATATTCTACAGCTAAAAGAAACTACTCACTACAAATACCAAAACAACTTTTCTTTGGACTTTGAGATGGGATCAATCCCCCATTCTCCCAAAACTTTCTTTCACCAGAAAAATAAAGTTTGCAAACCAAAGATCCAACCCAAGGACAATGATGATGATAGCATTTAAAAATTATCACAATACTTAACCAGACTCAACTTCCTTAATGCAAAGCAACCACAATTGAGGAGACAGGCTCATAGAATGAAGCATAATTATCTTATAACAATGAAGAAAAACCTGATACACAAATGAAAAGAAAAACTTATAAGAAAATAAGCATAAACAATGACAGCTAAGTTCAACCTGTCAATAAAAATCATAAAATCCTGAATTAATTAAAAATCCGAAAATTCAATAAATACCATAAAAATTAATTAATACTCTAAAAATAAATCAAAAATAAATTAAGATAAAATCAAGAAATAAACAACCTAAATCCTAACCAAATCTAAAATTTAAAAATGTATTTTTTTTATGAGAATTAACCTGAGAATGACACGTGAAATTTTTTTATGAGAATTAACGTAAGAATGACACGTCACTGAGAATCAACGTGAAAATGACACGTCACTAAATCAGCCTGGTAGAAGTTCTTCTTTTATAATATATATTGATATTGATATTGATTGATATTGATTTTACTCCAAACCTGAACTATCCCAACCTATGAACACTCCTACATATAGGAAAACCTAAAAATAGTAGAGTATAATTTACTTGTAAATAAAAGTTAAACTAAAAAGTTTATTTGAAAATTGTATTATAAGTACTCTTTTAAGTCACTGGATCCTCGCCTAAACTTTTTATAAACAAATCAATTCGGTCAAAATCACATCACATGAGAAGATACGATGTATTCACATTCACAAAAAAAAATTCACCGTGTCTACTAAATTTTTTGTTGATGGACAACCCTTTTCATAAAGATCCACTATTGTAGGAGTGGTTCTTTGCTGTCATTCACAACATGCTACACAATAGAGCTGGGTAAGCGGGCCAACCCGCATAACTCACGATCCGCATGGTCAATATCCCGTGTATGGTGGATCGCTTAAATGCGGGCCTTTCTAGGCTGACTCGAGCAAGATGATCAGAAGAAACAAGAAAGAGAGGAAGGACGCAAGCAGTCTCAATCTGGCGGTGTTTCACAGGACAAATCTAAGGCGGGGAAGGAAACCAGGATAGCGCAAACCCCCCGTGTACCAAGACCGGGACCATACCAAAACTCTAAACCTGGCTTTCAAAATACATGGCACAGAACTTCACAAGGTCCCACTGCTGCCACAGCTGGTCAGCCTGGTGCTTCGCCAACGCTAGTCCCACTTACTAAGTTGAATGCACCCTTAAGTACCATTTTAAGGGCGGTTGGACAGACCAACGTTGTGCAGTACCCACCACCCCCACGGCGGCCGCCAGCTAACGTGGACACCAATAGGTGGTGCGAGTACCACAAGGCGTTGGGGCATACGACAGATAATTGCTGGAATTTAAGGCGGGAAATGTATTTTTTTTATGAGAATGACACGTGAAATTTTTTTATGAGAATTAACGTAAGAATGACACATCACTGAGAATCAACGTGAAAATGACACGTCACTAAATCAGCCTGGTAGAAGTTCTTCTTTTATAATATATATTGATATTGATATTGATTGATATTGATTTTACTCCAAACCTGAACTATCCCAACCTATGAACACTCCTACATATAGGAAAACCTAAAAATAGTAGAGTATAATTTACTTGTAAATAAAAGTTAAACTAAAAAGTTTATTTGAAAATTGTATTATAAGTACTCTTTTAAGTCACTGGATCCTCGCCTAAACTTTTTATAAACAAATCAATTCGGTCAAAATCACATCACATGAGAAGATACGATGTATTCACATTCACAAAAAAAAAATTCACCGTGTCTACTAAATTTTTTGTTGATGGACAACCCTTTTCATAAAGATCCACTATTGTAGGAGTGGTTCTTTGCTGTCATTCACAACATGCTACACAATAGAGCTGGGTAAGCGGGCCAACCCGCATAACTCACGATCCGCATGGTCAATATCCCGTGTATGGTGGATCGCTTAAATGCGGGCCTTTCTAGGCTGACTCGTTTAGCCCGCGGTTTAAATGGGTTGAACCCGCTGTTTTGCGAGTTGGTCCACGGGCCATATAATTACATCAATAAACTACTTTACTTGATCTTGATAGAGTGGTAAAAAAAAAACCAAACCAAGAGACCCAAGTGAAGTGAGACACTCATCACTTACCAGACAAGTTACTTTACGTACCCTACTTCTCTTCTCTTACTTTTTTTTTTCTTCTGGTTTTCGTCTCTCTCAAGTTTCCCACCGCCACCATTAAAACCTCTTGCTTTGTATTTGTGGAACATTTTAGAGTTTTATTATATAATGTAGAATTTGGAGAATTGTTTTGAAAATCAGTTTTTTTTCTCTATTTTTTTGTTGATGGACAACCCTTTTCATAAAGATCCACTATTGTAGGAGTGGTTCTTTGCTGTCATTCACAACATGCTACACAATAGAGCTGGGTAAGCGGGCCAACCCGCATAACTAGTGATCCGCACGGTCAATATCCCGGTGTATGGTGGTTCGCTTAAATGCGGGCCTATCTGGGCTGGCTCGTTTAGCCCGCGGTTCAAATGGGTTGAACCCGCTATTTTGCGGGTTGGTCCACGGGCCATATAATTACATAAATAAACTACTTTACTTGATCTTGATAGAGTGGTAAAAAAAAACCAAACCAAGAGACCCAAGTGAAGTGAGTCACTCATCACTTACCAGACAAGTTACTTTACGTACCCTACTTCTCTTCTCTTACTTTTTTTTCTTTTTCTGGTTTCCGTCTCTCTCAAGTTTCCCACCGCCACCATTAAAACCTCTTGCTTTGGATTTGTGGAACATTTTAGAGTTTGATTATATAATGTAGAATTTGGAGAATTGTTTTGGCAATCAGTTTTTTTTCTCTATTTTTTAGGTTTTTTTTTCTTGTTTTATTTTAAAATCTAATAGAGGCCCGCGGCCCAGTTCGTTTATCCACGGTTTAAGCAGGGCGGACGCGTGCTAACTTAAATACATGCTCATTTATTAGCGGGCCTACACGGGCAAGCCCGCTAAAGGGCGGGCCTATGCGAGGCGGGCTTATGCGGGGCGGGCTAGACCGCATACCCAGCTCTACTACACAAGCTCTAAACCAAAGAACCATAATTTTAGAGGAACCTAATCCAATGAACCATGATTTTAGAGGGACCTAAAACCTGATAAAAAATGGGTTTAGGTTCTCTAAAAGCATGGTTCTTTAGTTTATGTCCCTATAAAATTATGGTTCTTTGGTTTAGACCCTTCTAAAAGCATGTCACATCAACATTTGTTAGGTGATTGAGTAGATAATGGACGGAAGGTGACGACGGGGGCTGAAACCTCAGTATTATTTTTCATTTATGCGTGTTTTCAAAAAAAAATTAAGGGGCCTTAACCAAAGAGCCCTGAATTTAGAAAGACCAAAAACATATTAAAACCTACTAATAATAATAATAATAATAATAATAATAATAATAATAATAATAATAATAATAATATATTATGATTGTTCGAGTATGAGGCGGGCTAAGTACTATTTACGGGTACCTCGGACTCATTATCATCCATATACACTGATACACAAACTCATTCTCAAACAAAACAAACAATTGCATTTAATTTGATATAAGGTGATACGTTATTATATTAATTGAAATCAATTCAATAAAAATCACTTCACCGGAAAAGATACACTCAATAGTGTATATACTCTATTACTCTTTACCAAAAAACTCATATATCGAATATCTATCCTATTTTTTTTGGTACCAAAATCTATCCTATTATAGTAAAACTAGTCCTTTAACCTGTGCGATGCACGGGGGATATTCATATTTTTTTATCGCGTGAATTTTTTTAAAATATGTATTATTTTTTATGTTTATTAAAATATAATTTATGAATTAAAAGATCAAAATTAATTTAAATATATGAAAACAGAAATTTGAAAGTTTTGAAAGTTTTTTTTATAAATGTGTTTGTTTTTCTTTTGTGGAGTGCAAAATGAAATTTATGTAAAGAATAGTAATTTTATTTTATATATAATAGTAAAACACATATATAAATGGAATTGTATAAGTGGAAATGTTTTTCTCCCATTGGTTAAATATTTTATTTTTGTGTCATCATTATGGAGATCTAAAATATCATATAGATGGAGTTTTGGCTGTTTATGTTTGCTGTTATACTTCAATGATGCAATATTTTTACGATTTCTTTATCTTTTCATTGTTTTCTTTTAACGTAATAAAAATGTGTGGGCTGGGAATATAGAAATTAGAAAGTAATGACGAATGACAATTTCACTATCTAGGGGAGTTACAATATGCCCATTATCTGAGTTACAATATGCCCATTATCTTTAAAAACACTTTTCTTGTTAAGTTTGCTGAGAGGGTCAGTTAATAGAAAGACTTTTCAAGGTATCATGTAGATATCATTAGTCATAATCATAAATTCGAAAGTGATATGAGAAGAAGTTCTTTTTATCTATAAACCATTTTTATGTCTCCACCTCAAAGTTCATCGATCAAGGATCTAGTACAAAGACCACACCATGAAATTATATTATTCAAGCATGTGAAATATAAAAATCAACACTGACAAATATGTAAATGACAAATAAACATGATGTTGTTAATTTTATTATTTATCATCATTAACACTACAGTCCTATTTACTGATCTCATAACTAATAAGCTCAAGCCATGCTGGGTTCTTCAAAGGAGTAAGAACTGTCTTACAGTAGAAACTTTTTAAATTAATACTCGGTAAATTAATAAATTCTCTAAAATAAAAAATTTGTCCGGTCCCAACTCGGGCTAATGTAAAAAATTGAAAAACTCGATAAAATAATAAGATAATAATTTTTCGGGAGATTCCTTTATAATTTTCGGTCCCAAGAAAATCATAAATTAATAATTCATAGAAACTAAAAAAAATATATTACACTCTATTGAAATATGATTCAATAGTTGTTTGTTTTCCTTTAAAGTTCAAGTCTATTTGGAACTCATTTCTAACTTTTCTTATTCCATCTAATAGCTCAGGTGTTGTATTTTTTGTATTGTATCATAAAGTTGCCTTTTTGTTTGGTATGTACAATATAATTACTTAAAAACTCTTTAAATTAATAATTATTAATTTATCGATAAATTAATAACTCTCTAAATTAATAAATTTCTCCGGTCCTGACATTATTAATTTAAAGAGTTTCTACTGTACTTTGCAAACTACTTTTCTTTTTCTCTGCCCTGACCATTCATTTTGTATCCAGCGAAGATAATTGCAAAATTTAAGAACAAAGAAGCTAAGCAGATAAAGGCAAGGATGAAACTTGTCTTCCCCATGGTATGAGGTGAATTTTAATTCAATATGCATTTTTTTCAAATCGAAGTTGTTGATAGAAGGCTCTATAAATCTCAAGTGACCTATCTAAAATTCAAATGTCAATGTGTAAAGCTAGATAAACCAACACCTGGAATAATGAAAAACCTCATCATTTATTTGCATAAATTAAGAGGCTTCCACCATAAAGAAGATGGCTGCATTAGAAATAAAGCAGTTTACTTGGTCACATGGAGTAATACAGTTTCACAATTCAATCACTGACAACTTCTGCAAGCACACAAAAGTAAAATGAGAGATATTTCTAGAGACATGCTCAAATTCCAGGGGAGAGATTCTTTCATAGCTGATATATCTTAGGGAATCAAGAGGGGGATATGCTCAATGAGAGATTCTTTCACAGCTTGTATGCCTTAGAGAAAGTCTCAGGAGGGGGATAAGCTGAAACATTATATCAAAATAGAAAGTAGTGAGCAAAGTAAAAGCATTCTTATTTGTCCTTCCACTGCACGAAAGCCCCATTTAACAACCTAACTTGTATAATTTAAGTCAACAAACAAAAGAAGATCAATATCGAGAAATAAAAAGTGTATGAATATCAAATTCTAGTAAAAGACTGTAAGCGACTAAGCGGATAGATACATTTTCTTGTTAAAAATAAGTTATGGCATAACAGTACTATGTGGTATAAGCCTAAGAGAAAAAGAAACCATTCAAAAAGAGCAAATGAATTATAACATAAAATGGTACGGTAAAGTGGTAGTCTACTTATCAACATTACTCAATTTATGATCTTTCTCATGGGTCTATCTACTTACTCTATCCCTTGACCTTTCTTTTAATCGATTTATCTCCCTTTCCTTCTCTCTAGTTTTATCTTTCCCCTTGGCCTTCTCCCCATCTCTATAGCTTTCCGTCTCCTTTTCTCTATCTGTATGCTTCTCTTTCTCTCTTTCCTTTGCCTTATGCCTATCCCTATAATTCAACTAAACCAACACCTGAATTTGAGAAAATACTACTAATTACATAGAAACAAAACCATATCTCACATTGCAAAAAAATTAATGAGCCAAGCTAAAGCAACAACTCCGTCATACCTAACCTCTTCATCTCTCTTTTCAGGGCAGTCAACTTTATCATCAACATTACTCAATTCATGATCTTCCTCATGGGTCTTTCTACTTACTTTATCTCTTGACCTTTCTTTATCTCGATCTATCTCCCTCTCCTTCTCTCTATTTTTATCTTTCCCCTTGTCGTTCTCCTCATCTTTATAGTTTTCACTCTCCTTTTTACTGAATAAAAATAATGCAGAAATAAGAGAAAACCATCACAGCTGACACACACACATTCCCCTCTTATCCTAAGCCACCAATTTACTCCCAGAATTATGTTTTGCTACTATACTTATTGCACAATTGCCTTCTCCAATACCTTGCTGCCATGATAACATTCTGTTACACCATCCACTACCATTCTCTTCTTACAATTTGCACCATTCCTATTTCTCATCTCATAAACATGTATATTCCCCCCTCAGATGTGATAACAATTAACTACTTAATCAAGTAAACCCCTTCAAAAGAATAAACACCTACCAAGTGAACTTTGAAAGCGGCATCTGCATGTGTTACTGCTTCCTCCAGCTTAGTTTTCTCTGGGTTGGTGGTGAATCTTGGTCAAAAGATCCCATGATGTCTATTTATTGATTCCCAGTTGTAGGATTTTCTGATTGTCTATATAGGCCCTCCTCATTTTTGGCAATCTTATTGAGGGTTGGATCAAAAGCAAAACTATTATCCAGCACATTAGAAGCAACAACTGCTTCACTTTTATTAAGAGGCTTCTACACAAAATTATACTAAAAGTTAAAAGTTTCACCAAGCGAAATCTCATATTAAAATACATACATTCACTGCGTTTGGGGCTTCTTCTTGTTGGATGTGACCTGGGTCTTGGGCTTCATAACCAAAATAAATAATTAGCATTAAAACAATAATATAAAATGGAAATCAAAATCAAAATCGATGAATCTAATACCTCCTTTTTAAAAGGCTCTTCCTTTTCAGATAATATCAAATCAATGTGTCAGGGATCGGAAATTAAATCTCAACCTTCAATAGAACACCATCTGGATCCCGAGATACATAACCAAAACAAAGAATTAGCATGAAAACAATAGAATGGAAATCAAAATAACAAAAAGATGAGTTTGATATCAGTACTAACCAAATCAAAATTGAGTTTGTTATACTGTGACTAATGTCTATATTTTTTAGAAGATAATCATCTCCATTAATATAACTTATTTATTAGATATCTTTGTGAGTCTGATTAAAACATTAAAGTGACTCATACCTCAAGGACTTGAGAAATTCCATTGCCTGCAAATACAACATTAAAGTAAGTTCAATGAATGGATCCAATTTGACCCTTAATGCATCACCAAGCTGGCTTACAATCTTACCTCTTTTGGGTGTCGGAATCTGCAAGAACATTATATGAGTGAAGAGAATCCTCACTCAAGATTGGTAAAAATAAAAAAGGCCCCTCTTTTTAATCACATCTAAATTATGAAGAGGTTTAAAAAACTGAAAAGAGTGATGATGCTACTTTGCCAACGGAAAAATATTGTCATATGTAAGAATGTTACTCCAAGCCATCTAATAGCCAAGCAACACCTTTCTTACCAACTGCTACGTCAGCCACAAACCTCTTTCCCATGGAATTCATAATCAATACTTAACACCTCAATTAAAAATATTTAATAGACATAAAGCTAATGATTAGTGGTTACATAACTAATGCTCTTCAATGTATAATAACTCATGCCCATTCATTTTGTAACTGTGAAACCTTTATTTTCTAATGAAAAGCAATTTTATTTCTAATAGTAACACCCATTTAAGTGGTTAAATAGAGTGTCAAAACAGTAGCCACAACGATTAAATAACAATACAAATTTTAACGGAAAAAGAGAAACAAAAGCTGATTTTCTTAATTCTTTAAGATACACGTAATTATGAGCCTCTACAACACTGGCAGCACCCGAAGCATTCCTAGGGTCCAATGACTTCCAAGTATAACCATGAATTACAGCAGTCATCCTCATCTGGGAATTTTGAGCACCAAGTTGTATAAAATTGATTCATAGTGTAGAAAAAAGAATCTCAATAAGGTAAACAAAAAGGATTTCAACTCAAGATACCATTAAATGTTTCTTTATCATTGAAGCTACCTTATGCCAATGGGACAAAAAACTTTTGACTAATAACCTCATTGCAACTGGCAGGCCTGTAAATTTCTAGAGAAAAGCACAACAAAAACACATCATCTCCTATGTAACTCAAAGGTGATGCACGGGGATATTAACCAAAGAAAATCAACAACAGAGAAAGATGCGGGCCTTTCGGAATAACACAATGTTGAGTAGCAGATTTGGAGCAAGAATGGTCTCCACAAACGCCTAAGTGAGAAAAGGAGTCAGAAGGTGCCTGTTAAGAACAAACTAAGGTTATCAAATAAACATGTGCTAACAATGGAAACCAATGAAAAATCCATATTATTACCCTCAAATCGTTATAAGATCGCACTATGATGGAGCCAGATACACCAACAACACAGAAGATGTTGATTTAAAGCCAAGAAGGATTGTAAATAAGTATTACAACTTACAACAGATTTAACTTGAAAGTACTTGTAGAGAGCTTCCATTCCAAAATCTCTCCCAAAAGCAAAATAACAATTGATCCAAATAATGCCCGCGTGAATCGACTTGACACAGTGTTTGCTATGTCTAGGCTCTTGGTCACAATGCATGTTGTTAAGCCATATTTGATGTTATTAGCACTTTTAATTGCTCCTTGAATGGTCATGTTGTTCACACACACACACACACATATATATATCACACTCAAATTTAGTATCCATTAACAACTGCATATTTATCTGATAGAGAAAGAATGGTAGGATGAAATGAAAAAACTAATTATAAAAGTATTAACTTACTTAAATTTCATCAGTGCCATCACAGGACCAAATATTTCATCTGCAATAGGCATGTCCTCCTAACAAAATTGTTAAGAATTCAAAGGAAAAAGACAACATGATGGTAAGATATCAAATTGCCTAGAAGAAACCCGCATGGAAAAAAGAAAAACACAAATTCATGAAACATTCATTCAATTCTAACCCCAAAAATGCGAGCATGGGCGGCAATTCAGATGAATCGAAGTCCTTCAAATTTGGTATCTACAAAGCAGAACGGTAGGAAACCCAAAATTGAAAGAGAAGATGAGACCCTCAATTACATAGTAAGGTCGGTGCCGCGTGAATGCTCCTCTCCACCGTGGGTTGGTCTGCTGCAGAATTCATGGACGATGCCAATTGAAGTAAACAAAAAAGTAATAAATCCAAGCATTGATAAACATACCCAGAAATATAAATGAAAGAAAGACCAACAAAACCAAATGTTGAAGAAAATAATATAATCAAAGGCATGAGGAAAACCATGTTAAGAGAGAAAGACCAACCAACTAAAGTTGCGCATCGAGCCCTTCATTTGAGTTATCCGGATGCTAACGGCAGAGCCAGGGAGGAGATGTAGAGGTCCTCTGTGACCTCAGCGTGAGGAACAACAAATTGGGGTTTTAACTGAAGAGAGACCTAATCTGAGCGGCCACAGATGCAAAGAGGAATGAATCGGCAAAACGTATGGAATGAAACGGAATAACAGAAGTGTGATGAACCTGGGGATTTAGAAACCCTATAAAGGGGAAAATCTTGCCTTGATTCACCATCTAAATTTCAATGCGTGTCTGTGTGGGAGATTGTTATAAATATTTGGCTGCCTCTCCACTAAGATGAAACCGCTAGTTTGAAAGAATCTAGAAGGCCAAAACTTAACGCACAATGTAGATGAAACTGCAAACATTTGAAACGCCCCATAAGGATACAGAAGGCCAGCATCCAATGGCCAAGATTTAATCATGATTAATTATATCAAATTTACTTAATTACCCATGCTTAAAATATCACTCATGTGCAATGAATAGTTGAGTTACTAAATTGACCCCAAGGCTGCAAAAACCCTCCTTTTATAGATAGATAGATAGATAGATAGATAGGGAACTATATGACCTGTCATCAATTTTCTTATTATTTTTGTAGCCTTTGATATAAATCGAAACACTCATCTCATTAAAATTGTCTATCCAAAATGGCTCTATAGCTAGAAATTAGAGCATTCATTACAGCCACTAATATTTTCCCCACTGCGAGCCTAGTGTGTCATTTTTGGTGCAAAATCTGTATCGGTCGACTTTTTTACCACCATAGAGTAGTTTTGGAACATATTTACCATTAGAGTGTACTTGTTTTTTATTTACCAAATTAGTGTAAATCGTCACTTAGAGTGGCGATACATATATTTTTTGTTTTTTTTTTAAGAAATCGCCACTTACAATGGCGACACTTTAATTTATTATTATATTTTTAAGAAATCGCCACTACCGGTGGCGACACCTAAATTTTTTATTTTTTTGACTTTCTATTTTAGTGACGGAAACAAATCCGTCATAAAAGCCTGGTAAATAATTGAAAGGAACCAGTGACAGAATATGGAGAAAGAAGCTTTTCGTCGCAAAGGACTTAATGACGAATTTTATTTACGATGAAGTCTATTACGTCCCAAAATCCAAGAGAACAATATGAAATAAATTAGTGACGGAAATTTGAGAAGGGATTCTTCCGTCGCAAAAGAGTTAGCGATGAAATATGTTTTTTTGTGACGGATAGTTTCTCAATCTAGGATTTTGTGACGCATTTTTTTCCGTCACTAAGATAGAAAGTCAAAAAAATAAAAAATAAGGTGTCGCCACTACCAGTGGCGATTTCTAAAATAAAAATTAATAATTTAAAGTGTCGCCACTAACAGTGGCGATTTCTTAAAAAACAAAAAAAAATATATGTATCGCCACTTAGAGTGGCGATTTACACTAGTTTGATAAATAAAAAAAAAAGGTACATTATAATGGTAAATATGCTCCAAAACTAAACTATGGTGGTAAAAAAGTCGTATCGGTCCTATCATGTGGAGCACCATTGATTTGACAAAGCACCCTCGTGCTCGCGCTGTACACTCCAAATGTAACACTCTGATTTTCATGGGTCACAAATAATAGCCTACTAAAGTAAATGAAATGATTTTCATAAAAAATTTACAAATGCGGAATATATTTTTTTCTTACCAAAAACATTTCTAAAAGCTGCTACGCAGACAAATCTCAACCCATACATCCAACCTAAATAAGGCAAGCACCCGGAGGTGACGACATATGTTTATGACACAAGATATACAATAAAATAAGATTAGCTTGACAGCAAAATCCTTAAACCGATAATTCCCTAAGTCCAATATACTCTCTACGACGTCTGTACCGAAAATCGCAGAGAAGCAAAACATCGGAACCTACCCAAAACCAACAATAAGGTTATACAATTAATATCCTGCAAGCTTTAACCAATGACGGTAAGCTTTCTACCAAAGGCTCTAGCCTCAAATCTAACCACCGCTATTCTCAGTCTTCGGTTGAACCACCCACTTGAAGGGAGTCTCCTCGTTGCACAGCTCAACCACCTTCTCTCAGCGTCCAACAGTCACTCGCAACACCACCTGTTATGGGCTGGCAGTTTGCCGACCACCCAAACACAAACAAAACAAATAATGCAAGTAAGGGTCAACTTCCTAGAGTAATGTAATATATCATAACATAACTCTATAATGTATCATATGAGAAAGCCTCTTTTATGTGAGAATGATAAGAATGATTTTCAGCCATTTGATTAAAATAAACGGATTAGATTAAAATGCTCATTTAAAGTGAGTCACGTGCTTCCTTCCTTTTCCTAATCCTGATTCCCTGCTTTGTTGTTCCCAATCTTCCCTTGTTCTGGAAAAAAAATCCATTCACATTGTTGTCAAGCACTGTCACCACAATTGTTCATTCCTTGTTCGTGGAGCCAGGGCCGGCCCTGGGCCTGTGCAAGCAGGCCCACAGCCCAGGGCCTCCAAAAAAGAAGGGGCTCCAAAAAAAAATTCGAATACTTTTTACAGCGTTTTTAGTTAAAAAAGCGCTGTAAATAGTCAATCTTTTACAGCGCTTCGTACCGCTGTATACTATTTAATAGCGGCGAGAGGTCCGAAGCGCTGTAAAAGGCCTTTTTTTGGCTTAGTGTTCCTATTAAACTTTCTCCAAAAAAAAATTTAGGGGTCCATTTTTATTATTAACCCAGGGCCTCCAAAATGTCGAGACCGGCCCTGCGTGGAGCAGCATAACATTCAGATTTGTATATTTATTTGTGTACTTTTCTTTTCCTTGCTAACCGAAAATAAACTTGGGATCTGGTATGAAAAATGCGAACGGTCAAGCTCGGGGCAAACATTCAGATTGAAGACAAACACAAGATCCTCACAACCCATTCTTCAATCCCACAATCATTATCCCAATTCCCAAATGGTGCAGCGAGTAGAGACACAAGTTGTTATTGTTTTCTTCCCTCTAAATGGTATTTAATCATATTATATTCATATACACCTATAGTTTTGATCTTTCTTTGGGGGTGATGCTTATGTAGTGAATCGAGTATATCTAATCTGCAATGGAGGTGACACTGGAGATCGACAATTGAATCGAGGGGGCTCTGCCATGGTAGTTCCATGGTGAAAAGTTAAATGTGCAGTTCGTTAGCGGCAGAGAGAAAATTGGGGGAAGAAGAGTGAAAGTATGGCACGTGTTTTTTTAATTGAGTGTTTTAATCCTAGCCATTTATTTTAATCTAATGGTTTTAAAATCATTCCTATTTTTCTCACATAAAATAGGCTTTCTCATATGATACTCCCTCTATATATATATATATATATATATATATATATATATATATATATATATATATATATATATCAACACAATATGTAAGTGTAACAGGTGACCATAGGTCATATCATAAGTCCTTAAGCTTGTCGCATACACATCAGCATCTTCAAACCTCAAGGGCAGCACTGCGTCCCATTAACATACCTGCAAGACCTGAAGGTCAACCAATTAAACCAACACAATTTGGAATTATTTCCTAACCGATCCATCAATAAACAACAAAGGTCTAACAGGCAACAGTTGACACGACTGAGATTCATTCCCTCAACTGATGTGAAGCCCGATCTTTTGACCGTCTTAACGTCAAGATATGCACGCATGCAAAAGCTAGCAAACCATGATTCGTCCGCGTATGGACCATGATTATGAAGGGTATGGAAGATATAGAAGATGTTTGAAAGAAGAAATAAAATTAAAATGACTTTTTTACAAAAAAACTCAAAACTTTGAGCACAGAAAGATATGGAAAAAGACATCAGAAAGAAGAAAAGGTCGCAAGGATAGTGATCCTTACCTCCGTATCAATCCACAACAACTGAAATCACGACGATCAAGCAAGCGGTCGCGAAGTTCCTTCCTTCTCTCTCTCTCTCTCTCTCTAAGCTCGCGGCCTCTCTCTCAGTTGTGAGGAGAAATTTTGTTTCTCCTCCTTTTATAGGAGGAGGGAAAAGAAGAAAAAGAAAGATTTTGCGAGTCCGGTTGTTTTGGTACTTTCATCTGCTGATTTTGAGTAGGTATTTGGCGACAAAATGCCAAAACTTATATCGAGGCTCATTTAATTGAAGGAAATGATATAAACGCAGTCTGCATCAAATTATGCCACATAACTACTTTATGCAACTGATGTCGGTTGAAGAAACTTCCTTCTAGAAAAAGATCACTATCGTCGAAAGAAATGAGGTAACGCGGATGGAAACTTCGTTAGAAGCTCTGAATAGAAAAACTCTTTATTCAGGGTCTTATTTAAAGTCTATATATGCGGAGATAAAGTCTAGCTTTATCAAACTTCGGAAAATAGAATCTATCGTGCGTACAGTCTATAGTTTCAAAACGGAACACTGGTAATCAGAAAAATACCCTTATGTTCTTATTTTTCTGCCGATTCTTAACTTCGCTTAAACTGTGCTCTAGTAGCGAATATGACTCGTGCTACCACTCAAACTGACTCTAGTAACATCCTTAATCATATTATGAACTTTCTTCTTCATTGCACTTGCCAAAACAACAAACACTTGTTCAGGTTCCTCTCACGCTTACACATCAATTTAAGCGTGAGTCAGAATTTAAATTAATTACCAAGTCTAAAACCTGGATCTTACACCAAACTGGAGAAGTTTTGTCTCCATGCCATTGAACGAAGTCGCGGTCATTTGAAAGACATTAGTATTCAAAATATTGCCACTGATGAAATCCACAAACGCATTGCTAATAAGTAATCTCATCATTTTTCTCTTTATCATAATGGCTTCCATGTTTTATGATTTCAGATTTTCCATGTTTTCTCTTAATTTGTGCTCATTTTTGTTTTTACTTTTACAAGTGTCAATAAGAGAATAGCAACCAATAAGTACAAATATATAAATCACAGCCCCTTAGATCTATGTAGTGTGCAAGATAGCGAGAGTACGCATTATTACGCTAGTATAATGTGAGATTATAGTTTTATTTTCTATTCTTTAACAATGAACCACGAGGTGCATGCGTATAATAAAATAAATGGGTCATATTTTTATGGGACAAGTGAGATGTAAATGAATTTGTTTATATTATTTCGCATGTTGTTAAGTTTTTTTTTGATACATCGAAAAAATAAATTGCACTCGCCAGGAATCGATCTTTGGACCTACCCCTACCCAACCCATATGTCATCAGCTCCTACCACTTGAGCTATCTTATGACGGTCATAGCCGATGTTAAGATCTCATATTCGAGTGGAGATCTAATTCTCATTACCGTCTTCTCCTTTGTTCATTTCTCATTTTCATTCCCTAGGTTCTCTCTTTCACCTCCTCAGTGCTTCCTCTTTCACCCTCCGTTGTTGCACACAAGCTCCGTCGCTGAGCTCTAATCTCATCACCGCAAATTCAGATTTCAGGCTTCATGCTCTTTGATAGGGGCAGATTCCGATGTCATGTCAGTTTCCAACAGTGGAGAACCAAAAGTGTATAACAATCTTTATTGAAGATTCAGGCAAACAAACATTGAAACGGAGAATATGAATAGTGTTGTTTCTTCACACCTCTTTTTGAGGTGGAAACATTATAAAACAACATACAACTCATTCACTACTTCATCGCCCTCTTCTCTTTCTTTCTTACTTAATGCGTCTACATTGAATGAGTGTTTACCCAACATACATTTTGCATCATTAACATGAAATTCAATCGAACATGAAATGCTTGAAATATAATGAACGTACATTAATCTAATTCTTATTTCTTCATATCCGTGAAGTTTGATAAATCCAAGGATTTCAGTCCTTGGGCAAAAAATTGAGCAAAAGCCTCCATTTGGGTCTTGTTCAAGGCTAAACCAATCTCAATCCCTCCATCATGATCCCTACTTGCCGAGAGAGAGAACGATCCAGCTCTGTCAGCAGAAGGCATATCTACCTTCTTAGGCCTTCCCCATCCAAAGTCAACACCATAAACATCAAATCGAGGTGATCCTGTAATGGAAAACAACTTATAACGCATCGCAGATTGAAACTTTGAAATCCAATTCTCTGCTACATTCACAACCCCACCCTCCAAACTACTCAACACATCACTTATCCTCAAAAGAGCATTGATGAACCCATCATCACCCAACACTTCCCCTGTCTCAGCCTCAACGATGTGAGGAACAATGCAATTACCAACATATGTTGCCTTAATTGGAGGCTCTAAACGGTGTCTACAATCTATGCCAATCACACAAGCTACTCTATTACATTTTGGTTGGTCTGCCTTGACTGCACATGCCAGCAAATAAGCACACACTACCGAAAATGATGACAAGTGAACCTTGTTATTTTCAATCTTGAACCTTGCATGTTGCTTAAGCTTTTGGATATGTAAAGGGGTGAACTCAAACAAGCCTTTCACCGCATCCTCCCGTGCTGCACCACCACCAATCATTTCCATCACCTTTAAGCTTCGATTGTTGATTTCTCCACCGTGATTCAACAATCCCTGCACGTAAACCTCGCCCATCTCTGAAGGGTCTCTTATCACTGACCTGTCAAAGAAAGGTGTTAGATTCTCAGGGAGTGATACTGATGAAGAGTGCTGCTGATCTTTGAGGTTAGAGCAAGCATAGGCCCATGCTTTGATGAACAACATGGAGGATTTGCCATCAAGGACTGCATGGTGTGTGGTTATCCCAATGGCAAATCCAGAGTTTGGGAAGAGAGTGACTTGGAATGCCAAAACAGAGGCTCTTTCATGGGACGTGTTGAGGCGAGATATGAGGTGGTGGCGTTGTTCACCTTCACAGAAGTTGGAGGATAAATGGTTGAAATCAGCATTGGATTCAGCTACAGTGAAGGAAACAGCATCACCAGGGACATAGTTTATGATTGGTTTGGAGGAATCATGGGGCCAGATGATGTTACCAGCGAGAGGGAGGAAATGTTGGAGGGTGAGTGAAAGGGAGTGTTTGAGAGTGGGAAGAACAAAGTCAAAGAAGGAAGATGTTGAGTTGGGGTACTCGTAGAAGAAAAGATGCTCCACAGGAGGGCTTCTTAGCCATGGAATGTCGAAGAATGTGAGGGAAAGAGAGGATGGAGTACTGGTTTCTTGTTGCGGCGGCGCCACCGAACAAACTTGGTGAACTTTCATTTGTTGCGCCATGAGATCAGAAATGGAAAGTTGATAGTCACCGTGTAGTTTTGTTTATTAATATAGTGGAAGGCAGATCTGATTTTTGGTATCACCAAAGATTCTATTATTTAACAATTGAAATTGCTGGCTCAAGAGATTGCTGGCTCAAGAGTAGGTTTGAACCATCAACCTCACACAATTATGGATCTAGATAGACTCTGATACCGTATTAGAAATTGGGAGACATATACTCAATCACAAAAGCTAGCTCAAGAGTTGAGGTTTGCACTACCTTTTATAAAAACTATATATGCTCTATTTTTAGCCAATGTGAGACTTCAACAATGCTCCCTCTATAATTTTCATAATATTGATATTTATTGACTTCAATAACATTCTAGAAATTGCATCACTTTCATCCCTCATTCCTCCTCCTTGACAAATTTATGTAACTCCAAGAATTTCATGCTGCTCTTCGAATCTTGGTTTTGATAACACTTTCGTGAATATATCTGCAATTTGTTCTTCAGTCCTAATAATACTCAAATTGGATTTCTTTAGTTCTTTCTATGTCTCTGATGAAATGATATTTGATTGTTATGTACTTTGTTTTGTTGTGATGCACCGGATTCTTTCTCATTGCGCACGATAGCTGATTTGT
The DNA here is from genome assembly GCF_012489685.1 of Lotus japonicus. NCBI lineage: Eukaryota > Viridiplantae > Streptophyta > Magnoliopsida > Fabales > Fabaceae > Lotus > Lotus japonicus. Next base: position 10,502,070 of record NC_080046.1, read on the forward strand.
TATCGCAGAGGAAGGCAAGATCTGATTTTTGGTTATCTTCCAAAGTGATACACCTTAGGCTATTAATAAAAAATGCACGATTTCTCCAACCTGTAATAGTCGGTTTGTATTAATTTAACGATATGAGAGAGTTTACATTTAAGATTATGTGATTCAGACTTTTCTATAAAAAATGGATGTGATCTATAAATTTGGTATACTATACTAGTTAAATCTATGCCATGTGCAAGAGTACGCATTATTACCCTAGTATAATGTGAGATTAAATTAAAGTTCTATTTTCTATTATTCTTTAGGGTTAAACCTGTTTTCCGTCCCTGAACTTTAAACGAGATTTAATTTCCGTCCTTCGCCGGAAAATCTTCCTAAAGACGCCCTCAAACTCACTTTTTTGTCCGGAAACCATTCTTACCGCCGATTTACCTCCGGCAGCCGTGGTCAGGTGTCCGTTTGGAGCTGATGTGGATTTTTTTTAAAAAAATAAATAAATAACATAATTAATTTATAACAAACCCCCCAAATCTTTCCTAATTTAATTTCTAAACCCTTAACTAAAACTAACACTAACCTAACTTCTACTCCTAATTAAATTAGATCAAAACCCTATTTTTCTATTGATATTGAGAAGTCTGAGAGAGAAAGAAAGTCTATAATCTCAATTCTCCAACTCTAATCCTTCATCTTCAACCATCTTCCAATTTCTTCATCTTCAACCATCTTCTATCATTTTCTTCTTCTTCTTCGTTCAACCCCCATCATCCCTCACTCCCATCCCTTACTCTTAACAACACTACAACACCCAAGAACACTACAGCACCCAAGAAAAACTCATACCCACCACGATATCAACAGCGCCACCGAATGGATGAAATACGATTGCATCCTCCTACACCCACCACGCTTATTCTAAATCAATCATCGCCAAATTCAGAGCCCTTCATCAATTGGGTTGAAAGCTTCGTAATTTTGATTTGTTTCACCTTCTTTTTTTTTCTAGTTTTCTTGACAGATCTGTGGTGCTAGGTTTGGGTTTATGGGTGGTGGGGGTTGTTCGATGGGGGTGAGGGTTGTGGGAGCAAGGGTGGTCGGTTTCTACTCTAGTGGTGGGTATGGGTTTCTGGGTTGGTGAGGTTGGGGGTGGTGGGTTTGTACCGTGGTGGTGGGCAAGGTTGGGGGCGGTGGCTGTGGGTGTTGAAAATGAGGTTGGGGATGTGGCAATGGGTGTTGAAGATGAGGTTGGGGGCGGTGGCTGAGGTTAAAGGTTGTGGTTGTGGGGCTGGGCTCGATGAAGGGGTGGTGGTGGTGGGTTTATGGGTTTGGGGGGTGGCTGTGGTGTTGAGGTTGGAGGCGTGGTGGTGGGAGTGGTGATGGGTGTGGTGGGTGGGGGAAGATGAAGTTGGGGGTGGTGGTTTATGCTTTGACAAATCGTGGAAATCCAACTGGTACTGGGTGTTTATGCCAATTTTAATCCAAGTTGGTGATCGTGGAAATCCAACAGATCATGGTGATTGAACCAAGGAACTGTACTAGCAATAATTAGTTTAGTGCTTTAGAAGGTATCATTGATCTAATTGTTGTATTTGCTAAAGAAACTTTGATTATCGCTCAAAGTAAATGGCTAAATTTTTTAGTGTGGTGTTGAGGTTGGAGGCTGTGGTGATGAGTGTGGTGGGTGGGGGAAGAAGAAGAAGATGAAGAATGAAGCTCCTGGAAAAATGATGATGAAGATTGAAGGTGAAGATGATTCTGGAAAATGATGATGAAGATTGAAGGTGAAAATGGAAAATGAGGTTGAAGATTGAAGAAAAGGGACCAAAATTGCTATTAAGCTTTATTAGTTTTAGGGTTAGAAATTAAATTACTCCCTCCGTTCCAGAAAGTTTGTAATTTAAGGTTGTGACACAAAGAGTAAGAAAACAATTATTGATAGTATAATTTGACTAGATTACCCTTATTTAATTTTACTAGTATGATGTGCAGTATTAAATTATACTTAGATAGAGAAGAATATAATTAATAGAGAAGAGTAGTGGTTGGTTAATATGAAAGGTGATAAGTGAGAGAAAATGTATTAAATGAGGGTATAGGTGGAAAAAATTAGCAAAAAATGCATTGGTTTTCTAAAACAACAAACATTTTGGGATATTGAAAAATGGTGCAAAACAACAAACTTTCTGGAACGGAGGAGTAGTTAAGATTTTGGGAACTTAATTAATATTATTTTTTATTTTTTAAAATTACATGTCATTTCATTAAATGATGTGGCATGTCCACATAGGCCAAAAGTGACACTTGGCTACGGCGGCCGGAGCTAAATCGGCGGCAAGGACGGTTTCCGGCGATAGGAAGATTTTCCGACGAGGGACGAAAATCAAATCTCGCTCAAAGTTCAAGGACAGTTTTCAGGTTTAACCCTATTCTTTAACAATGAACCACTGGCCGTATTCGTTTAAATATTGGACTAGTATAGATTCTACGTCATGCACGGGTAAATAAGAGTACTTTGTTGGCATGCATTACACATTTTCATATTTCCTCTCATTTTTCTTTTTTAAATACATATATCACTTATTTAATTTTTTTTCTAATCTTAATTACATTTGATTTTTTTTTTCTAATTTGTTATGCTTTGAATCAATATTCAAAAATCATTTTAATCTTCGAGATGTATATACGAATTTATTTGAAACTCAAATAAATTCTTTAAAAAATCGGTTTTTAAGGCATATTTGACATCATCTACCTACTAACTATAATATGAGAGAGAAAGCATATGAAGAAAGACATAAAATGAGGAGGTGACAGTTGTCGCAGTTGCCACTATTTCGTTTTGAAAATAGTATATAGTATAGGATTTTTTATGAACAACATGTAAAATTTGATTGAGGACTCAACACTGTGTTAGTAGTAAACTTGTAGGGCTTTCTATTTACTGTTAATTAGGTTATGGAGTTAGAGATTCAGTTACATTGTTTGTTACGGAACATTTTGATCTTTTCCATGTTTTATGATTACTGATACCCTTAATTTGTGCTCAGTTTTGTTTTTATTTATTTAAATTTTTTATAAAGATCGAGCATGTGAGATTTGAGTTAGGATTCAAATTCAGCATTTGGCTTGGAAGTTTCATAATTTTGTTTAAGCATTTTTTTATTTTCTGCAAAATTTTACAGCGGAAGTTACCTACGATAGATGCGGCTTTTGAACTGTTGGGATGTTTCAGATGAATAATTGAGTGAGTTTGAAGAGAAGCTTCCACGGTTGGAAGAGTTTGAAATTTTGTTGGAATTGACTAATTATCTTATCAGTTATTTGAATTTGATTTAAGGGGATTGTGATATGGGTGTAGAGGGATTTTATCTTATCATATGGTTTTAGATAAGACCCTATCTTATCTTATGGGTTTAGATAAGATTATATCTTATCGGTTAAGATTATCTTATCTTGTAATACTAGAGTTAGTAGTGCCCAATAAATAGATAAAGTCCCTAACCCTAAAAGTGTGCTAGTGTGCACCAAGTGTGTGCGGAGTGCGCCGTAATTTGGCGGTGTGCGAGGGCACATAGCAATAGAAACTGCTATTGGAAACACAATTGATTATTGAGAATCAATAAAGGGAGCTATAGCTACTCTATAGCCGCAGAGGTAGGCATAATTGGCCGAACTGCGTGAACAAAGATTTTGAGTGGTTTATTCGTGCTTTCTCGCTCTATCATACTGTCTGAATCAAGTTGTGCCTTTTTCTTCTTCAACAATTGGTATCAGAGCGCCTGGTTCGCAAGATCGAGGCTAGTGTGCCGAAAGTATCCCTTGACGATGTGGTCAAGTGGAGTGTTATGTTTCTCACGGTGGAGCGAACGACGGTGCAAGGTTGGATATCTTTCGCTGCGGATAAAGGACATGAGGATTGCAGAAGTCACTGAGAGGAGAAACTAACGGATCTAACAAACACAGGACAATGTGTTGAGCAAGGTGGAGTTCGAGTGCTAGAGTGCAACATACATGTTGACCAAGCCAGTCACCACCAATCCCGAAAATCAAAGTCAAGAAACTGAAGCAACAGATCTTCACAAGGGAGTTTGGAATTCGCCAAGGTGGAGATTGTTGGAAATTGGTTCATTAGGAAAATTTGGGGCCCACAGATTTTATTTTGAGGCCAAATATTCAGTTTATTAGGATTTGATTTAACGAGGAACACAATCTCGGAAATCAAGATTCAAGAGCTGATCAGTTAATCTTCACGAGGGTTCGAGAATTCGCCAAGGTGGAGATTGTTGGGATTGACTAATTATCTTATCAGTTATTTGAATTTGATTTAAGGGGATTGTGATATGGGTGTAGAGGGATTCTATCTTATCATATGGTTTTAGATAAGACTCTATCTTATCTTATGGGTTTAGATAAGATTATATCTTATCGGTTAAGATTATCTTATCTTGTAATACTAGAGTTAGTAGTGCCCTATAAATAGATAAAGTCTCTAACCCTAAAAGTGTGCTAGTGTGCACCAAGTGTGTGCGGAGTGCGCCACAATTGGGTGGTGTGCAAGTGCGCCGCAATTTGGCGGGGTGCGAGGGCACATAGCAATAGAAACTGCTATTGTAAACACAATTGATTATTGAGAATCAATAAAGGGAGCTATAGCTACTCTATAGCCGCAGAGGTAGGCATAATTGGCCGAACTGCGTGAACAAAGATTTTGTGTGGTTTATTCGTGCTTTCTCGCTCTATCGTACTGTCTGAATCAAGTTGTGCCTTTCTTTCCTCAACAAATTTCATTTAAAATCATATCTAAAGATACTTTAGAACTCATGGGACAATATTGCTCACATTTGAAAGTGCTGAAATTTAATAAGGCGGAAGATAAAGACCTCAAGTCTGATGATGAGGCATTTGCTATTGCAAAAACTATGACTCAACTACGTCATCTCCAGCTCCAAGGAAACAGACTCACTAATGTTGACTTGCTTGCCATTCTCGAAGGATGCCATCCTTTTGAATCTCTTGATTTGCGTATTTGTTCCAATCTCAATTTGAGCGCAAGTTTGAGAGAAAGGTGTCGGAAGCAAATCATAAATTTATATTTTTCGAAAGACTTGACTTGAGTTTCCAACTATGCTCAAGGTGGTTATGACGGTGAATGTGACTACGGATGTGACATTGACGCTCAACGTCTTCTGGATGAGTACTATGCACTTCAAGATTCAATTAATGTTGAGTATTATGGTCAATTATGACTCATATTTTTGGTTTAAAGTGGCTCAAAAAAAAGTGGCTCAAACTCAAAGGTTCTTCTTAATGTGACTTTTTTACCTTGGTAGTGTAAATTTGGAGTTTATTTACCAATTTGGTGCAACTTTTAAAATATTTACAGAACTAGTGTAAATCGCCACTAACATTGGCGATATATTTTTTTTTATTTTACGTTCTAGAGAAATCGCCAGGGCCGTTGGCGACATATATATTTTTATAGTATCGCCATTACGATTGGCGTTAATGAAATATTATATCTATTTTCTTTTAGTGTCGCCATTAGGATTGGCGACACCATATATTTTTTTTGTGACTCTGCTCATTAGTGACGGAAATACGTCCGTCACAAAATCCTAGTATATATAATATGAAAGGTATTAGTGACGGAAAGTGAAGAGAGAAGATATCCGTCGCAAAATATTTAGCGACGAAGATATTCGTCACAAAATCCTAGTGAATAATAAAAAACAAAATTAGCGACGGATAGTAGAGTAGAAATTATTCCGTCGCAAAAGTATTAGCGACGGAATATTGTTTGTGACTTCTTTACATATTATATACAAGGATTTTGTGACGGACGTTTTTCCGTCACTAACGAACAGAGAAAAAAAAATTATGGTATCGCCACAGCAAGTGGCGATTTTATTAAAAAAGAGAGGAGGTATCTCCAATGTCAATGACGATTTCATAAGAACAAAAAAAATATTAATGAAATCGTTAATGCTAGTGACGATATATACCAAATCCGTAAATAATTTAAAACTTACACTAAATTGGTAAATAAGTTTAAAAATTACACTACTGATGTAAAAAAGTCTCTTAATGTCATGGTTCTTTTTTTTTGTATTGTCCTAGTAGCGGTTGACAGACTTTGTTAAGATGACTTAGTATTTGTTTTTGTTGCCGGATCTCTTTGGTTTCCAATGTTTTTTATTTACTGTTTGAAGGTTCTGTTTTTTCCCTTTCTCACGCGTTATGCTCAAGGCAGTTATTTATTCCGTTATTTATTCCATAAGGAATTTGGATAGTCTAGGAAATCTTAGGCCATTATTATCCAAGAAACTCTAATGAGTTTCTAATTTAAATTTTGGTAATGCCACGTCATTTAAACCACTTTAATCAACTCTACTCACTTTTTACTCCAACCTAGCAACTCTAAAAAGTTTCTTAAATGGACCCCACAATATACCTCACCTTTATTATTTATTTATATTTCATTTTAATTAATTCTTATTTTTGTTATAACTTAATTTGAGATTGGAAAGGCACTAGAAACGCAAAAGAATAGGCTTATTTTTCTAACTTTTTGCAACGTATCATTTCATATGAGAGCTGCACTTCATTTTAATTGTACGTTGTTATTCTCATTTGAACTGGTCTTCTATGCTGTTAATTCATTTTTCAAATGCATTCTTTTATAAATTAGTTATTATGTTTATCTAAAAAAATTAGTTATTATAACAAATAATATATTTGAAATATTTGAAATTAAAATTTTTTTTGAAAACAAAATTCCCCACTTGAACTTACATAATTGAATCCAGACTCATTTCATGAGCACCAACATAGAGGCCGGTTTCAGCACCAAAAAAATTTAGAACATGAATATTGATCTCTCACCCCTAGCAAAGTTGAATTAAGTAGGAAAATATAATCAGATCATATAGCTAAGCTAATATTGCTCATTCATCAACATGACATACATTAGCAACATCATAGAAGGCTTCAAGCCTGCGTTTCTGATGGTATTGGTTCGATTTTTTTATGCTAGGGTTAGCATCTTTTACAAATTGGTTGCAAATACTGGGATGAGTTTGACTGTTCTCTTGGCCTATCGTTACCAAATTAAAATACAATAACAAGATAACCAAATATAATCTAATTGTGATTATCTTCACGACTAAAATGTTCCCAAACATGCTCCACTAAATCTGCTTGAAGATGACGATGTACTGCCTTTTCACGAACTTGAGCTCTCTTTCGAAGGTACATTGCAAAATCAGGATGAGGGCCGCTAAATACTTCAGGCGTTGAAGCGTCATTTTCTAGCTGATCATATGAAAAGTCAATATTGCCATCATACATTTCCCGTTCATCTTCAACAATCATATTATGCAATATTATGCATGCATATATTATATCTTTTAGTATGTGCAGGTGCCAAGCTCGGGCTGGGCCACGTACAGTTGCGAATCGTGATTGAAGCACTCCAAATGCCCGCTCCACATCTTTTCTTGCTCCTTCTTGATGTTGGGCAAACAATTTTCTTTTTTCTCCTTGTGGCATTGAGATAGTTTTAACAAATGTTGCCCATTCTGGATAAATTCCATCTGCTAAATAGTATCCCATGTTATATGTTGTTCCATTTAATGTAAATTGTACCTCGGGAGCTTTCCCTTGCAAAACCTCGTTAAAGACATCAGATTGGTTGAGGACGTTGATGTCGTTATTTGAACCTGCAACACCGAAAAATGCATGCCAAATCCACAAATCTTGTGATGCTACAGCTTCAAGAATGATGGTGGGCTTACCATGATCACCTCGACAATATTGACCTTTCCATGCAGTAGGACAATTTTTCCAAATCCAATGCATACAGTCAATACTACCTAACATCCCAGGAAAGCCACGCGCCTTCCCCAATTCCATAAGGCGTGCGATGTCTCTGTTGTTCGGTTTTCTTAAGTACGCTGGCCCAAATACCTCATTTATTCCTTTAACAAATCTCGCCATGCATTCTCGTGCAGTGCTTTCACCAATACGCACATACTCATCTACACTATCGGCCGAGGATCCATAAGCCAACATACGAATTGCAGCAGTGCATTTTTGCAATGGTGAAAGACCCATTCTCCCAGTCGCATCATTTCTCATTTGGAAATAATCATCAGTGTTGCTGATGGCTTCTACAATTCGAAGGAACACGTGTTTTCGCATTCTATACCTTCGCCGAAATTGCTCTTCTGTGTAAACTGGATTTGTCGAAAAATAGTCATTCCACAAACGGACGTGTCCTTCTTCCCGATTCCTTTCTATGTGAGATCTTTGACGTCTACAATTACTAGAGCTTCCATCAACTTGTTGGAGATGCTCCTCAATGATTAACTGAATACATGCTTCTTGAGCTTGAAGATCATTTAGTGCATCTTCTATAATTTTCCACTCAAGTTCATCCTCATTTTTCAAATCATAAGGATCCATTTGAAAATAAATTTAGTCCGTGAAGCTTTTTCACAATGTGTGAGGATATAAGATCCAACATAAATAATGTAAAATGTATATATATTTTCCATTTGCAAGACTAGTTTTATAACGGCTAGTTTTACAACGGCTAGTTTTACAACGGCTAGTTTTTTTTATAACAAATTCAGAAGACTAGTAACTGCAAAGAACAGAACTTTGAAGATGCCAAGTACCGGCAGTTTTTAGCCGGCTCTGTACATCAAGCTCTTAGATCTGTGCTTGATAGATTTTCCGGTTCACAAGATATTTTAGAAAGCAAAAAGAGAAGGAGGATTTCTATATTCAGTTCTACATCTTTAGGAGATTTCTTGTGAAAACATTTAAATCTCCATATGAATAACATATATCTGACTATGATAAGGGATTGAGAGCTAACTTTAAATTTCAATTGCCATGTAAACTAGACTAGATATACTGCAGTGTTGTCATTCCATTCTTCTAATGGATTTGTAATGTCTGGAGATGAATCGTGTGAATCTGGGTTGTAAATGTATTGGGGAACTTTCAGTAAAATGGACTGATGACTGATTGCTGCATCTTTCTTCTTTTGACCAAAATACAATATGAACTCTTTGGATGATGTTGTGACTTGTTCAGAGAAAAGTTTATGCTGTCATGAATTCTTTTTCCCTTAGTAATATGAGCTGAAGTTTTTTCTCCTTAGTTTATTACTACAAATATAAAGCAAACAAAACTTTTGTAAGCTGCTATTTTGAAATTTGATCAATAAATGACCTATGCGGCTATGTTATTCAATTCTCTTTATATAAGTCCCTGTCTTACATTCCTATTTTAAAGACACCATGGAACTCTACTCTTTTTTTGGGATAGGCCACAAATTAAAGCATTACAAAATATCACCAAATGCAACATAAATAATATATGATAATAATAAAAGTCTAATCCAACTTATGCACCTCCTTAATTTTTTTGCACAACTCAGTATGGAACTGAAGTTGTGTTTCAGTCATCTCAGATGTGTCCTTCATGATAATTTCATACTCCTTGAAAGTTAACTCTCTTTCTCTTATTTGGAAATGCGTCTCCTTTTGTTGTTTCAATTCTGCTATTTCTGCCAATCTTTCTTTTTGCGACTCTTGCATTGCCCTAAGCTCAACAAGTAGAGAGGATGCATCTTGAGATTTAGTTGCTTTGGCCTTCTTTTTTTCCTTTTTTATTCCTATTGGGCGGAGTAAATGAGATGTTGGCGCATCCGATGCTGGTGTAGATGTGTCTCTTGAAGCAGACTTCTTTGTACGCTTTGAAGAATCGCTACCCCACTGTGAATTCCACTTAGGATCATCTTTCAATAAACGCCATGCATATTCAAACTTGAATAATTCTTTTTCATCTTGATTAAATATTGTATATGCATCCTGCAGGACATCATTCTCGGATGTCCCACTTTTTTTCCTTGCAGTGGCTTGGTTGTAGCACCCAATAAACTTTTGGACAGCCGAATTTATCTTTTGCCAACGATTTTTGAGTGCGCCCAGTCCCCTCTCTGGTGAATTACCGCGATACTCATTATAGTTCTCTGTGATCCTTGACCAAAAAGTATCTGATTTTTGATCATTTCCCTTAATTGGATCTTTTGAAATATTGAGCCATGATTGAATCAGAAGTGTATTTTCCGCCAGTGTAAATCTTACTTTCTGATTTGAGTGACCATTCACTCTTCCACCTTCTTCACCAATTCTAGCATTAGCATCGACATCGGATGAAAGATTCGGAACTTGAGACTCTTCTACAACCCCCGTCGGTGTTTGCGGCCGTTGATCAGCACTACTTTCCGCTGAAGCTCCTCCATACATGGTGGGATTAATTACATGTTGAAAATTTCCCCAATTTTGGCTAGACATTGCAAATGGATTACCCATATTTGCCACTCGTGGAGCAAAATGGATAGGCAATGGATGCATGGAAATATTTCCCATGTCTGGGAAAGGTGCAGAATTTGAAGAGTTTTGGGATGTTTGGGTATTTTGATCATTTGAAGGTTCAGCGTTTTTCATCGAATTGTAGAATGCATTGAAATTGTGGTTGCCATCCATTCTTGAAGAAAAAATCACTATCAGAAAGGATGTGAACGGTGAAGAAAAAATTGCAATGGAGTGCAAATTTAATTTAACGTTGATAGCAGAGCAAATATCTCATCTGTTTGTTTAATTCTGTTGAGTTATTCAAAATTAACTCAATCATCTCAATTCTGTTTGTTATTTTGTCCCTCTTATCTTGTTTCAAATATAAAAAAATAATTATTTGTTTTTTTATTTGTTTTTTATTTATTTTTTAATCATTAAATTTGGAAGAGAAACTTTGAGCAAAGTTTCTCTAGAAAGAAACTTTGAAGCAAAGTTGCTTGCCACGTGGAGAAACTTCATTTTCTGCAACAGTTAAGAAACTTTATTTTAGATGACATGTCATAGAGAAACTCACAAAGTTTCTTTGTTGCTGATGCTCTTAAATTCATACCATCATGGAGTTTGAGCCATTAGAGCATCTCCAATGGTGGAATCTTATTTTGGGACTTAACTCACTTTTTGTGGACCCAGACTACCACATAGGATTTAAGATACTCTTAAAGTCTCCATGCACATTTTGCTCCGGTGGTTGGGATCTTATTTTACTTTTAGTTGGACCCACACTACCCAATATGTTTATATTATTTATATCCACGTAATATTACATTAAATTAAATTATAAATTCAATACAGTTTAATCATTATACAAATTAAATTATATAAAAAATATATAATATAATTAAAATTCAATATGATTAGACAATAGAACGAAATACAAATTATTGAAAAATAAATGACAATAAATTTAAAATAAAATACATAATATTAATATTTCATCAAACTTAATTCTCATGATTCTCATCATTCTCATTACCGACCGGCCCAGCCGGTCAAAAGAAGGCCCAACGGTCTGGATCGTTACCGGCTGAGCCGGTCCAAGGCAATACATATAGTTTGAAAACCGGCCAAGCCCTTCTCACACACACAAACCCTAATTTTCCTTTCTCTCCTCCTTCACCCTTTGATGCTCTCTCCTCCCTCACACAAACCTAATTTCCAAACGGCCTCCTCCTCCGGCACCGCCGCCGCCCTACTCCTCCACCACCGCCCCTCAGTTTTCTTCCTCTCCCTTCCTTTCTCTCTTCCTCTTTCCACTGCGACCTCACCTCATCTCCACCGACGCGACCTCACCTCATCTCCTCTCCTCCACCAACCTACATCCACCTTCGATCTCCGATGAGGAAGCCACAGTGAGGACACGGTCGGTCAAGCCAGCCACAGTGAGGAGAAGTCTTAGTGAGGGTTTTTTATTTTTAGGAAATTTAGTGTAAGACCCAAGTTTTTAAGCTTAGAATAAGTGGAAGAGATTTCCATTTACGATTAGGCTTGATGTATTGTGAAAGGAAACCTGAACAAGATTTTACCAAATGAAATAAATTTATGAAGGAGAAAGTTCAGGAAAAGTCAAAGGATTACATCATGATCGATAAAAGTTATAGTACGATCGTTTTACGCTTAAACCTAGGTCAGAAACCCTAGTATATAGCTAATTTTCACTTTTAGGCACGACGGAAGTTAATTCCAAAAATCTTCAGAGAAATGTTAGAACTTCTCTTTTTCCATATATCAAAATCGTTTCGAGGCGAAACTCTAGGATCTACGAACGACCGATTCCAATCATCGGAAGTTTGCCGAAACCGAATCCCTGGTATTTCAAAACCCTAGAATTTCTCGACAATGAAGACTTTATCTATTCAGAGCTTCAAATGAATATTCTACACGCGTACACCCATTTCTCTTGATGATTTCAATCTTTCTTCAGAAGGAAGTTTTCCATTCCGACATTCGATGCAAAAAGCAACTTATCGGGTAAAATAGTTTTACACCGACTTTGCACCGACCTTGCATTAGTTGCCAAAAATACAAGGAGACATCTTCTTAGCTTAGGAATTCCTTTGCCAAAACCTATCTTAGAATTCATGGAGAATGATGCCGGAAAAATCAGATTCGCGAAACTTTCATTTTCCCGCGAATTACCATTTTCTATATATAGCCAAGAAATGAGAAAAAACAAATATCTTACCCATTTCATCCAAGGAGGCCGCGAGTTTGAGAGGAGAGGAGGAGAAGAAGATTTTGTTCAATCCTTGCTTGATCGTCGATCAATCAGTTGCTGCTTCAAGGCTTCGAGGTATAGTCGCTAATCCTTACCTCTGATCGCTTTTTCCATAGCTTTTCTGTAGAGTTTTCTGAGTGGATAGTTTATGGGTTTTTGCAAAACTATCCTGAATCTTTCATTTCTGATTCTAAACCTCTTCCTTATGCGCCCAAGATCACTTCTGCCGGGTTAGATTTTCCGTTATGTCGCCGGAATTCCGCCGGAATCAATTTGAACCTAAAATACCCATTTTGGAGTTTTTGGTGTAAAGCTTCAACCTTTAGGCTGAAAACTATCGCCTTAGCTTAGTGCTAGTAGGATTAGTTGTCATAAACGTCGTTGGTGACGTCCCTGCAAAATTTTATTTTTGGGATTTCAGTTTTGAAAATCCTAAGTTAAAAATCATGACCAAAATACCCCTGCGACAGTTTTCGATCCGATAATTTTTCCGAGTTCAGAATACCCTTAGTTATGGCTAATGATAGCATAGGAACCAAGTTTGATCGAAGAAAAATCGAGCCCCATAATTACCTAAACTGGCCGAGCCCTATTAGGGGGGAGGAGGAAAATTTCCTTTTCCGAAAACTTGTCTTTTCGCGCTAGATTATCGTACCTTAGAGTATAGATTACTTCGAGTAACCTTAGTAAGTATCGATAGCTTAGTTTTCGATAGATTCTGATAGTATTTCTGTGACTTTGCTTTAAAGGAACTTTTGAGGAATTTCCTGAGGAGCAACGCTTTGCTTGTGAGGAAGAGTTAGAAGATAATCCTGGAGAATCTGCAGGTGAGGGCTTCTCACTGAATCTCTAGTTAATGCTTAGGGTTGATGTTTTCGACATTGTTTATTGTTTATGCACTGGATTGTGTGTGATTGGAAAATGTTTTCTGAGGCTTCGGCTGACAATGTAGATGATTCATCTACTGAATGTTTTTGAGATTGTCTTACATGCTATGTGCTATGTGGGTAATCTAGGATGTGTGGTGCATGCTTTATATGCTAAGTGCTAAGTGTTTATGATGCGATTTATTGATATATGACATGTTGTTGATTGTGATGATTTAAATATGCTCTGTACTGGAATCTGAGATTCTGAATGGTGAGAATAGCGGGCAGGTCATGCCGAATTTATTTTGAGAGTTTTGAGAAAGTTTGATAGGACGAACGAGGTTCGGGCCTTAATTTTGTTTAGTGGATCGAGACATCCTCTGGAAGCGACTTGGGATTGGGAGATCCTGCAAATGTATAAGACTTGCGATAAGACAAAATGGAATCTATTTTATAAAGAAAATTCATAAGACCTTAAATAACCTCAAAATCTTTAAGTAATGATAACAACCTCGAAGGAAGGCATTGGAAGTCAAATCATAGTTTTGGAAAAGCGAGGAGTGTCGTCGGATCCAAGTGTTGAGGAGTTTGGTAAGTTCGGAGTATGTTGGTACTCCTTCGCTCGTTGAGCAGTTTGTTAGCCATCCAAGGGATGAGCCGAGAAGCTTCACTGAGGCGTGAGACCTTGTGAATGCGTGATACTCCACTGAGGCGTGAGACCTTGTGGAAAGCATGGATCTTCACTAAGGCGTGAGACCTCGTGAACAGCATGAAGCTTCACTGAGGCGTGAGACCTTGTGAATGCGGGATACTCCACTGAGGCGTGAGACCTTGTGGAAAGCATGGAACTCCACTGAGGCGTGAGACCTTGTGAGAGCATGAAACTTCACTGAAGCGTGAGACTTCGTGAGAGCATTGATGACCCGAAGAGTCATCGTGAGTGGTTGCACTCATTTTATGATTATTGTATTTTGTCGCAGAATCGACTTTACCTTAGGGTAAGCTTTTAGAGACATTAATTTAGCTAGAACACGTGGCGACGTGTCGAGTGAGGTCGGAGACGTTGTTTGGCTAATCACTGCATTGCATGCACTCATTAAGTGGTTTAAACACGGCGAGATACCGGACCACGGCGGATTCCAAAATTGGTTATAAGACCAGGATTTCCGCGTAAGAGCGCTGCTAGGTGACTCTTAGTAGCAGACCGAAATGGCAGGCCTTCGGGTTTTATGCTGATCTGACTACCTTTGTGTGGTGTAAGAGGCACGCGGGCCGAAATGGCACCACCGTGGCTGGTGAAGGGCTGATCCGTTGATGTCCATCCGTTCCGGATTGCATATTGGTTGACTGGGTTAACCTGCATATCATTTCATGCAACATGCATACTGACATAGTTGATGAGTGTGTTTGATACTTGTTAGTTCTACTTGATGCATGTTAACTGTGATTTACAGTCGTTATATTCTTTGTGGAAATATGCAACCCTAGGATGTCATCCCTAGTTATAAGCCTAAGTGGCTATTATCTTATTTATATTTATTGGTGCTATTATTTACATAATTCTTTGGAGTTGACCCTCGCGTCTTCTGTGTGTGCTTTGGCGAACAAACGCCCTTTGTCAGATGTCTTTGGCGGGCTGATTCATGATGGTTCATCCTTCGGGAGGAACTAGGGTTGAGATGCGGGAACTGGAGCGTATCGCGGTAGCGAGAGGAGGACGGATGGTGTACATAGACTAGGTCGTTCTGGATTCAGATTCGGGCGACGATCATGCTAGCATGTAGGTTTTAGTGCTGGTGTGAGCTCCTCGAGATGGGATTAGTGTAGGAGTAGAGTCTTAGCTCTGAACATCATTTGTTTTATTTGGGGACAGGGTAGTTTCCCACCTATAGCTTTTTGTGTGATTCTTTACGAGAATCACAGAGAGTTGGTTGGACTTAGGAGGTCTTGCTTCAGGCCGATGGGCCAGCTTATTCTCAGTTTTGAGGGATGGTGTTGCGGACACTTGACCTTTCTTGTGGATTGTACCTTTTGCCTTCGGGCGTTACACTTTTCTTTCCGTCACTGGAGGTTTACTCGTGACGAGGTTACTACTACAGCGGGGGCTGTTTATATATTGTATATTAGTTCTGATTATTGTTATTGTTGGGTTTTATTTAATTCAGTCTTGTCTTAGTTATTATCGAAAAAAAAAATATTCACGTTTTTCCGCATTAAGTTTATTTTGGTTACTAAAGTGACGCCACCGAAATCGGGGTGTTACATTTAGGGTTTTTTTCTTTCCATTTTCCCAATTTTTTGTAATCTGATCTTTGATCTTTGTAATATTATGTTTGTAATCTGTATATTATTATCATTCTTTATCAATGAAATTGGTTCAGATTCAGTTTCAGTTTCTTTCCCTCTATTTTTCACTTTGGATCTGGTATTGAAGGAGAGAAATTTTTTTAATTAAGATCCTAGATTTGAGAGTACCTGAGCTAAGGCATGGATCTTAGCAAAAACTAAGATCCCATGCCATGTAGCATACCCCCAATGGTGAGATTTAATAAGATCCGGATCTTATTTTAAGGTCTCAAAATAAGGACTCCATTGGAGATGCTCTTAGATCAAGTTTATGATAGCTCAGATTTTAAATTTACCTGCGTTGTTCGACCCTTATCGAACCTATAAGCTGTCGAGCCTATAAAACAACTAAGATCACATGAATGTGTGAATTTAATATTGTTCTAAGTTCTAACTGGCCTAAATCTGTTATGCACTCTTGTGTTCTATATATGATGGATGTTGCTGCTTACTAGTTGTTCTGTACTAGGGAGATCTGACGTAGAAGACTGATAGAAAGTAAACCCTAGCAGAGTACTAAAAATATCATAAAAGGAATATTCTCATTAAATGTTCAAAAGGTACTTTTTACAAGGTGTTGACCTCTCCTTTTATAGAGGAAGTGATCATGATGTGGACTTTTACTGTACTTGGGCCTGACAACCGGGGCCCAACTCTCTATGCATATAAGACAAATCTAAAGGAATCTTCCAGCTGGCGTGTGGGCCTGACTAAAGGAAGGGCGGGATTCGATGTTGTTCCGTGAATCCCGCCAAGGTGTCTTTCGTTCATCTGATTACTCGATTTGGGCGGGCATAAGTATCCTTTATGTCCCGCCCATTCCACATGCCCCCAAGACATGAGACTTAGGTTCCTTGAGTTGAGATGTCTTTAATGCGCTGCCTTATAGTATATCGCCATTCTTTGTAGTCGTGGGCCTGTCACCGCATTCTTGCTTATGAATTAATCGCCATTTTGCTATTCCTTCAATATGACGCCATTTTCGCGTCCCTTATTACGTTGATATATCGCCATCATCATAACCGTCAGTCACGTCTTTTCAACTGACGCACGTATCCTTGTTTTCCGGGATTTCGTCATCATTGGCCATGAATGCAGTTTCTAATTGTGCGTCTCGAGGAATTATGTCTTTTCGCTTCGCACCTTTTCAAATTTCAAATCCCACGACTCTTCACGATCTTTCCCACTCGTTCTCTCTCTTCCCTTTTCTTCTATAAAAACCCTTTTCACTTTTCACTTTTTCACTTTTCTGAAAACCTTTTTCCTCAGACTTCCTCTGCGATTTTCACCTTCTCCTCTTTGAACTCCGGCGA
Source organism: Lotus japonicus (assembly GCF_012489685.1). Taxonomy (NCBI): domain Eukaryota; kingdom Viridiplantae; phylum Streptophyta; class Magnoliopsida; order Fabales; family Fabaceae; genus Lotus; species Lotus japonicus. The sequence continues at coordinate 10,519,234 of NC_080046.1, forward strand.
ACCTCCGTCACCCCGGCCGTCGTCATTGCGCGGTGCTCTCCCATAGCCGACATCCTCTTTACTCAATCCTCCACTTCTTCCTGCGGTGAGTCCTTTCTCTTTCTTCTTTCTTGACACTGTTCGTCTTCTTCATTTTTCTTTCTGCATCTGTTCATCTTCTTTTTATTTTTTATGAAATTTCCCAGTATGTCCACCCAAAATTTTAGCCTTTCTTCCTTAGAACTCTCTTCACCTTCTACGGAGGGGGAAGTTTCTGCCCCCATTGGGGAAGTTTCTGCCCCCACTGTTATTGAAATTCATTCCTCGCCTTCCACCCACGAGGATTCCGGTCCCGCCGGCTCCGTAGACTCTATTCTTTCCTCCAATGGAGACTTGTCTTCACCCGAATGGCGTTCCAACGCGCATTTAGTTGAAGATAAATGTCTTTGGCGCTCCATCTGGGGTAGTATTGGAAGCATCAACTCGCTTCGAATATCTTCTCAAGGGTTTACAAAGATAAATCCCGCCACCTCTAATAACGAAGATCACCTGTTAAATGTTCTTCCATGTGGCGAGGATGATTGTGTTCTTTTACGCAAGGAACCTTCTGATGAATCGCCCGACTTCTTTTTTGTTTATGGCTATTTCTTCTTGGATTTGAATATCAAACTCCCTTTCTCGCCCTTTATATGTCACGTTCTTACCTTTTTGAACGTGGCGCCTTGTCAACTCCATCCCAACGCCTGGGGTTTTATTCGCTGCTTTGAAATTCTCTGTGAACATTTGAGTTGCACTCCCACCTATCCCTTGTTTTTCCTTTTCTATAAGACAGTCACCACAAAACCTACATCTGTCAAGTGGGTTCCCCTTTTGGCCCGCAAGAACATGAGCCGATTCACCGCCCTTAAAAGCCATTACAAAGTGTGGCAGAAAAAATACTTCAAAGTTATGGAGTCACCTGAAATGAATAACTTATTTCGAGATTCCGATAATAACCCTCTCTTCCCCTTTTACCGGACAAAAAACCCTCGCCGAAAAATATCCGTTTCATACGACGCCTTGGATGAATCTGAGCAGGCCATCGCCGATTACCTTCACACATTACCAGTAATCTCTGGTCATGACTTGATTGAGGCGTCGAAATCCGGCACTTTAAATCAATTTTTTAGTAAGTTTATAATTTTTGCACAACTTGTTTTTCTTTTTGTTCATGTACCTCGCCTAATTGATGCTTTCCATGCAGCCACGATGGGAAAAAGCAAGGTTGACGCGAACCCCATCAAGATGAAGGAGTACCTCGCCCAGTCTACTGCGGCGGCGAAGAAGAGGGCCGCCGAAGCTGAGCAAAAGAAGAAAAATGACGGTGCTTCGGGCTCTGCCAACATCAGGGACCCAAAGCGCCAAAAGACTTCAGGCACTGCTGGCAGCAGACCTCTTCATCAATCCACACTTGATCCAGCCGGTTTAGCTTCTAAAAGTAATCCGGCGGAAAAAAAGAAAGGGAACGACGACGTCCCGCCACCCCACCAAGATTCAAGCATTATCAACTGCCCGCCAACTCCGTTTGGCCAAGCTGGCCCTAGTTCAGCCACTGGTGGCGAGGCTCCTCCTCCTTTGCTGAACTTATCAGATCCTCACTTCAACGGGTTGGACTTTATGACTCGTACCTTTGACAACCGGATCCACAAGGATGTTTCCGGTCAAGGCCCCCCCAATATTGCTTCTGTGGCGATCCATCACGCCCTTTCTGCCGCCAGCACTGTGGTGGGGATGGCTCAGTGTGTGAAGGAGTTGATTTCCGCCAAGAACCGTCTTGAGAAGAAGGCGGCCGATTACAAGACAGCATATGAGCGGGCTAAGACTGATGCTGAGACTGCCCACAAAAAACTGAAATCTGCTGAGGAGAAGTGTGCTAAGTTAACTGATGACTTGGCGGCTTCGGACCTGCTTCTTCAAAAAACCAAGTCTTTGAAAGAAGCCATCAATGACAAACATACTGCTATTCAGGCCAAGTGTCAAAGGCTGGAAAAGAAATATGATCGTCTGAATGCATCTATTTTAGGGCGCGCCTCCCTCCAATATGCTCAAGGCTTTCTGGCGGCCAAAGAGCAGATAAGTATGGTTGAGCCAGGCTTTGACCTTTCCCGCATTGGCTATTTGAAGGAGATTAAGGACGGCCAAGTTGTTGGCGAGGATGACGTTAGCCTCGATCTCCTTCCTCAATTTGATGATGAAAGTGAGCCTGAAGAAGAAGCAGATGGCGGAAATGGAAATGGCCAGAACAAGGGTGTGGACCAAGGAAAGGAAGACTCTCAAGTTGTTGCAGGCCAGGGAAACAGCGCCAACAATGATAACGTAGCTTGAATTTGTAATTTGTTTTTATTTTGTTAAGTCAATTTTATCTTTGGGCCTTGCCCTTTTGTTTGTCCTTTCCAATCATGTAATGCTTCGCCACTTCCTTACTTTTTAACAAAGTTTGTTTAAGTTCTTCTGTTGTTTCCATGTTGTTACCTTGATGTTATTTACCAGATTTTGTTGTTATTTAGGTCTATATACCTTAGTCGATTTTTCGACGAGGCTTGGTTTCTAGTGGCCACTAGAATTGCCAAGGCTTTTAACATTTGATGGCGACACTTTCTTATTCCGAAAGGTTTACTCGCGGTATTGCATACCTTGATACGATTTGCATTGCATGAACTCGTAATATAAATTAAAAAATATAGGCGATTCTGTTGAAATGATCTTTTCATTAATTTTCTTTCACATGGGAACAATTGTCCCTTCATTACATATGTCGCCTCATTAAAAACCTTTCCAAAGAAAGGGAAAAAGAGTGCGACTTCATTCACCTTTGTTGTTTTTTGTCTGTTTAACTAAAATATTGCTTCAGATGTGAGGCGTTCCATGTCCGTGGGACCCTCTGACCATTAAGTTGTTCCAACTTATAAGCTCCTCCTCCAACATCGCCTATAATCCTGTAAGGCCCGCCCCAATTGGGTGAAAGTTTGTTGTGTTTGTCGGGTATTGTATTTTTTCGGAGCACTAAGTCTCCTACCCTCATCTTTCTTGGCACTACTTTCGTTGTGAATTTTCTTGCAATCTTCACTTTTCCCGCCTCATTTCTTATGTGTGCCTCCCGTTGTTCCTCTGACAACATAATTAGATTTGCTATCAGATTTTCCCCGTTGTCATTCTCATTAAACCGAGACACTCGCCAACTTTGGTTTTCTATTTCCACTGGGAGCATGGTTAAACGATACGGGGTTTCCTTTGTGCTTGATTGTTCAGTAGTGTTATATGCCCAAAGAACGCCTGGTAATTCCTCCGCCCAACACCCTTTTGCTTCATCCAACTTCTTTTTTAAGCCTTTCAAAATAACTTTATTAGCTGACTCGGCCTGTCCATTAGTTTGTGGGTGTTCTACCGAGGCAAATCTCATCTCGATTCCCATTTCTGCTTCAGCTTCTATCCATTTGGTGAAGTAATCAACCGCCACAATGATGTACTTCATTTGTGCCTTCGCTACTGGGAATGGTCCCAAAATGTCAGTCCCCCACATAGCAAATGGCCAAGGTGCCATCATGGTGGTTAATTCCTCCGGTGGGGCCTTATGCAAATCAGAAAAGACTTGACATTTTCCACATTTCTTAACATATTCCAGACAGTCCTTCTTCAATGTGGGCCAGTAAAATCCTGCTCGCAAAACTTTTACTGCCAAGGATCGCCCACCAATATGACTGGAGCATACTCCTTCGTGGACTTCCGCCATTATTCCCGGGGCATCCTTGGTGTCAACACATTTCAGCATAGGAGACATAATGCCTCGCCGATATAACTCCCCATCCACCAGTGTGTAGAAACTGACCTCTCTACGTTTTGCTCTTGAGTTCAATTCGTCATCCTGTGGAGGGTTCTGTAGGAAAATTTTGATTGATTCCATCCATGAAGGCTCGCCTTCACTTATTGACTTCACTTCTTTGAACTTCACTTCCACTAAATCAATACTTGGGCGAGGCAGGGTTTCTTGAATGACTGTTTGGTAATTGTCCAATCGCCCTGTACTTGCTAATTTTGCTAACACATCAGCCCTCTCATTTTGTCCCCTCGGGACATGTTCTATTTTAACATCTTTGACATCCATCATCAATCTGCGCACCACTTCCAAGTATTTGGAAAGTTGCGGATCCTTCACCTGATACTCGCCTTTCACCTGCTTAACCACTAACTACGAATCTCCTTTGATAAATAGCTTCTGGACCCCCAACTGAATGGCTAGCCTTAAGCCGGCGATCAGAGCCTCATATTCAGATTGATTGTTACTCGCCTTGAACTCGAATTTTAGAGACTGTTCAATTATCATTTTATCTGGACTTTCAATTGTTATCCCAGCCCCGCTTCCAGTGTTATTGGAGGATCCATCCACAGATAGGACCCATTCTCCTTGAGTCTTTTCGCCTTCTGTGGGCGTTAATTCCGCCACGAAGTCGATCAAACTTTGGACTGTGACTTGGCCCCTTGGCTCATATTGTATATCGTATTCCGATAATTCAACTGACCAGCTAACCAATCGCCCGGATACATCAGGCTTTTGAAGTACTTGCCTTAAGGGAACATCAGTTTTAACTTTGACTTGGAAACTTTGGAAATAAGGCCTGAGGCGCCTTGCTGTTTTCAGAATCGCCAAAGCCGCATTTTCAATTTTTTGGTACCGCAGTTCAGCGCCTTGCAGGGTGTGACTTACAAAATATATAATCTTCTGTTGTTTTCCTTCTTCCTGAAGCAACACTGTGCTGACCGCCCTGTCCGTGACAGCCAGGTAGAGCATCAGAGGAACGCCTGGCGTAGGTTTGGATAGTACTGGCAACGTTGCTAATGTTTCTTTCAACTTGGAAAAAGCTTGCTCGCATTCCTCTGTCCATTGGAACTTGGAATTCTTTTTTAAACAATTGAAGAAAGGAGCCGCTTTGTCTCCCGCCATTGGCAAGAAACGTGCTAAAGCCGCCATGCGTCCTGTTAATCGCTGTACTTCCTTGACGCTTGTTGGACTTTTCATTTCTAAGATCGCCTTGCCTTTATCTGGATTTACTTCAATCCCTCTTGATGTTATCATAAAGCCCAAAAATTTTCCCCCTTGAATCCCAAACGAGCATTTCTCAGGATTTAGCTTCATTTGATATTTTCTTAATTGAGTAAATGCCTCCATAAGATCGCCGCCGTGATCACCAGCCTTGGCGGACTTTACAATCATGTCATCCACATATACCTCCATATTCCTGCCCACTTGTCTTGAAATTTTTTTATCCATGAGCCGTTGGTACGTAGCTCCTGCGTTCTTCAAACCAAAAGGCATTGTCTTGTAACAATAATTCGCCTGATTGGTCATGAATGCTGTACTTTCCTCGTCCGAGGGATGCATCATAATTTGATTATAGCCCGAGTAGGCATCCATGAGACTTAAAAGTTCATTCCCGGAAGCTCCATCCACAAGTTTATCAACATTGGGAAGTGGATACGAATCTTTGGGGCACACTTTGTTCAAGCTTGTGTAGTCCGTGCACATTCGCCACTTTCCATTGGCTTTTTTGACCATTACCACATTGGCGAGCCACTTTGGGTACTGTACCTCACGGATGAAGCGAGCCTTGATTAGTTTCTCAGTCTCTAACTGTACGGCCTTGTTCTTTTCATCACTCATTCTTCGCCTTGGTTGGATGACTGGGGTCGCCCCTGGTCGTATGGCCAATTTATGAGTGATCACATTGGGGTCAATCCCTGGCACATCATTGATGGTCCATGCAAAGAGATCCAAATTATCACCCAGAAGGGTGATTAGTCTTTCCTCTTGCTCTTTTGTTAAACTTCTACCAATCTTTAAAAACTTGTCCTTGACTTGCACCTGCTTGGTTTCTTCCAGAGGTTGTGGGCGAAAATCATCAACATCATCTCTTGGGTCTAAACTAAATCCTTCTTGTGGAAAGATTTATGTAATTCGATGACTTTCCTTGGCGGCCTTTCGTCCATAAAGCGCCACGCTCCGTAAATAGCACTCTCTTGCTGCATTCTGGTCTACGCGCAGTATCCCGACCTTCCCATTACAGGCTGGATACTTGACAGTTAAGTGAGCAGTTGAAATGACCGCACAGATCTTGTTGAGGGTGTCTCGCCCCAAGAGTACATTGTAGTTGGCTCTGCACGCCAAGACTAAGTACTTTACTTGAAATTTCTTAACAAACTCCCCTTCTCCAAAAGCAGTTGGTATTTCCACATATCCCCGCACATTGACACGGTCCCCTGTAAATCCTACCAAGGTTCCTTTATATGGCCTCAAATCGGATTCCTTTAACCCCAGGCGATCAAATGCATCGCCATAAATGATATCCGCCGAAGATCCCTAGTCTAAAAATATTTTCTTCGTCACGTAATTGTTAACCCTGATTGTTACCACAATTGGATCGTTGTCATGGGGGATCACATGCGCAAAATCCTGAGGTGTGAATATAATAGGGGAATGATTCACCCAACACTCACCTTCGTTCGCCTCCTGTACTGAGTGTACTGCCGCCACATAGCGTTTTCTAGCCTTACTTGAAATTGCACCCCCGCCGAATCCTCCTGCAATAGATGAGCATTCCCCAACAGGATCGCCCAACTCTTCAACTATCTCCTTCCCTTTGCCTTTGTCCCCTTGAGTTATCTTAGCGGCCTCTAGCGTTGTTGTGTCTTTAATGAAATTTGCCAAATGGCCAGCCTTAATCAAACGATCAATTTCCCGCCTCAAGTTCCAACAATTATCTGTCGTATGCCCCAACGCTTTGTGGTACTCGCACCACCTATTGGTATCTACATTAGCTGGCGGCCGCCGTGGTGGTGGCGGGTACTGCACAATGTTTGTTTGCCCAACTGCCCTTAAAATGGTGCTTAAGGGTGCATTCAACTTGGTAAGTGGAACTGGAGCTGGCGAAGCACCATGCTGACCAGTTGTGGCTGCAGTGGGACCTTGAGAATTTCTGTGCCATGTATTTTGAAATCCTGGTTTGGAGTTTTGATATGGTCCCGGTCTTGGTACACGGGGGGTTTGTGCTACCCTGGTTTCCTTCCCCGCCTTAGGTTTATCCTGTGACACCCCGCCGGATTGGGCTTGCTTGCGTCCTTCCTCTCTTTCTTGTTTTTTCTGATCATCTTGCTCAATTAATATGAATTCCTGAACACGGGCACGAAGGTCCATCATGTCTTTTGTTGGTCGCCTCGTTAAGTCCCGATTCAAATCACCCGCCCGGAGACCATTTTTGAAAGACGCCAAACATACGTCCGGATTGTCCTCCTCCAACTGAACCGCCATCTTGCTAAAGCGTGCCATGTAGGTTTTTAACTTTTCCCCTGGTTGCTGATGTATGCTGATAAGATCAAACATTGTTGCTTTTGTGGTTTTATTGGCGGAGAATTGAGTCAGAAACTTAGTAGATAGATCGGTGAAATTATCGATGGAGAAGGGCGGTTGTCTAATGAACCACTGCATCGCCATGCCTTTAAACGTAGAAGGCAACAATCGACACTTTACCGCATCCGTTGCCCCGCCGATCACCATTTTAGTGTTGAAATATCTCAAGTGTTCCATAGGATCAGTGTCGCCAGAGAAGGCGTCCAGTGCCATGGTCTGCAGGTGCTTTGGTATACCCACCCGTGTGATGGCGGGAACAAAAGGCTGGAACTCGACAACATCCTCAGCCTCGAGCCGTTGTTCTTGCTTATAGTCTTGTCGTTGGGTTAAATACTCCACCTGGGCTTGCAACTGCTCGTTCTGGCTTTGTACTTTTTGCAAAGTATCCAACATTTGTTGCAAGGCCGCCGGAGTGATTCCCGTCACTACTTCTGGTGCTTTTCTCGGAACGTTGTTTTTGAAGTCGTCCAGATTCACGTATTCAGGCGGCGCTGATCGTCGCCTGACTCCTGGATCTAATCTAGCGATCAGATCTGAAGGTCTTCCCGGAGCAGCATTCACCAACGACACCGGTGACTGTGCCACCGAGTGAACCCCTTCCGAAGAAGCCTCCTGCTCCGGCTCTTGAGGTACTTCATGGTTGTTGTGTCGTCCGCCGCCGCGGCCGCCGTGACGACCACCCCCCCTCCGGCGATGATCCCGGCGGCCCACGCCACACGAACGGGTTTCCATGGATCTTAAAGCTCACCGTCTACGTCAAGTTGTAGATCGAGGTAAGACCCACAGACGGCGCCAATGTTCTGTACTAGGGAGATCTGACGTAGAAGACTGACAGAAAGTAAACCCTAGCAGAGTACTAAAAATATCATAAAAGGAATATTCTCATTAAATGTTCAAAAGGTACTTTTTACAAGGTGTTGACCTCTCCTTTTATAGAGGAAGTGATAATGATGTAGACTTTTACTGTACTTGGGCCTGACAACCGGGGTCCAAGTCTCTATGCATATAAGTCAAATCTAAAGGAATCTTCCAGCTGGCGTGTGGGCTTGACTAAAGGAAGGGCGGGATTCGATGTTGTTCCGTGAATCCCGCCAAGGTGTCTTTCGTTCATCTGATTACTCGATTTGGGCGGGCATAAGTATCCTTTATGTCCCGCCCATTCCACTAGTTTAAGTCCAAATTGCTCATTCATTCATCTCTCCGCATCTTGTTTTTTTACTTATGTAAGTTTACCACTTACTAGCGATTAGTGCCTTGTTGAAATTGACTATTCTGAAGGCCATTTACTAAGGAGGGTAATTTGACTGCAAGTACTGGACTGTTGGAAGTGAAGCTGGTTTATGTGAAAACTCAGTTCAAATTGATCATGTAAGATTGGATTCTCTCACCACAAATTGTGTGTGAGGTAGACAATATTATTTATAATAATAAAAGACAGAATATGCTAAGAATATTCTGAGGCATATTACAAAATAAATCAATAATTAAATAAAGGAATATCTAGTAAGATATAACTCTTATTTATCTCTAACAGTTCATATTTTCACTAAGCCTCATGTTTGAAGATTTTAGAAGATTGAGAGCAAGACTTGGATTGCAAAAGTGTTCATATCAAAGATGAAATTAAGTTGTATTTAGAAAAATAGTCTTACATGATGACTTTCTCAAGTGCTGACCTAAATGGTGTTTATTTTGATTCTGAATTCCGGCGATATTGGTGAATCAGTTGTGACAATGATTTATGAGCTTTGAGCTGTTACTGGAATTCATCCTAAATTGGATATTTTAGTAGTGAGATAGTAGTGTTGTGTATCCTTGTGGGCAGTTTCTACCTTTTAAATTGTATATGTTGTATTGGTATTGGGATTGTCTTCCAATCTAGTTTTTCTCTAACTTTCTATGATTGATCAAAATCTGGTATGGTTAGCTAAATTTGGATGAGTTCATATATGCTTCTGTGAATGCTGAAACAAATTAAAAACAACTGGACTTGTGCACAAAATTATTTTAATCTGTTGTGGATGTTCTTGTGATGGACCTTATAGTTATGGGAAGTGAATCTGAATTGGACTTATATCCAGACTGGGATTGATAGAAATTTCAGTGGGCAGTTAGAGAAATTATGCTGATTGCTGAACAACACTTTTAGGAGTAATACCTCGACTTCTTTTTTCTGTTTCTTTTGTGCAAAACTGATATTTGCAATTTAGTATGAACAAAAGTATTGGGTTAAACAATCAGCCTAATCTGCTTTAGTTTATCATATGCAGTTACACATATTTAATTAATTGACAGTGATGGTGGACCTGATGGGTGTTCCCATCAACGTTTCTCTGTTTTGTTTGCAATGGATCGATGAGGTTGGACCAAAATATATATTCTGAAAATTAACCTTGCGGTATAGAAAATTTTGTGTTCGGCAATGTTTGCAGAACAACACATAACGCAAATTAAAAATGCGGGAAAATGTTGATGTCCGAGTGGATGAGAAATGTAAATTAAAAAAACGTAACAGGTCACAAGGAGCAAGATGAAGGTGTTGTCTTGTGGATTGAGCGAGGGCAAGTTGACCGTGATAGTAGGGATTAAGGCGACCAAGCTTGTGCGGTGCAGATTGATGAGATGTTTCCAAATGAGCCATTGAGACACTCTTAGCCTTTATACCTTAGGCATGATATGATATTTATTGAAGATATGGTGAGCTATGAAGACACACGTAGCCATCATACTAAAGTACATTGTCTAGACACACGTAGCCATCATACACGTAGCCATCTCCTCGACTCACCGGAGATGCACCCAAGCTGGGCGAGTTACTTTGTTCGGCGGGTGACTCTATATTGGGCAGCTCTTTCTTATTTATGTGGGCGACTCGGTCTTGTCTATTACCACTTATTTGGAGACTCATGTATTATAGGGAGTTTTAGGCAACCCTTACACCTCATTTGGACGAGTTATGTTTATATGAGTCATATTGCAACAAGGCCCATATCTGTGTACTTAGAGTTAGACTCCTATATGAAAGGATAGATGACCTATTGTTTTATCCATGTTCACTTGATATAACAAATATGACTGCTAGGTTCTGGAACTCTAACTTCCCATTAGGGATTTGGCTTAACGTCCATCACCATTCAATCAACGTGAATCGCACCCCATTTATATAAAGCGTAAAAGCGGCACTACTAAAAAATATATTGTGACAGAAATTTGAGATGAATATACCGTAGTACTTACAAATTTAATTGTGAATTCTCGTAAAATCACAAATTATATTTTTAATGCACATTGGATTTAAATTTCTCACCAATATTTTAGTTTCTCATTTAGTTACGAATTCTGTGATAGAAGAATGAACAATGAATATATTAAAGTGTATATTAATTTTTTATATTAAGACTTTTGAAGATTCAAATTTATTTTTCATTATTTAAAAAAAACTATTTTTCATCAAATTTAAATTATTTAGTTAACTTAAATAGAAAACTTTTAGTCCCCGTATGATAGCTCAAGTGGTAAGAAATGAGTGACATATGGGATGGGGAGGGAAAATCTCTCCAATGAACCAAAAAATAGAAAACTTTTATGAAAAGGGTAAAGTAGAATTTTGATGGAAAATAATTAAAAGTTTGCTATTTTCTAGTAGCATACAAAATAAATAATTTAAATTGTAAAGTTTGTTAGTGACAAATAGTGGTGCATCTTAATTTAGTCCTCCATCTATTTTTGTAACGGTTTTTATTGTCATTAAAACATTTTGTGACAATTTAAAAACCGTCTATTTAGTGCACAAAAATCACCGCAAAATGTTATTGGCAGTTAAGACTGCCAGGAAAATGGATGGATAGACCAAAATCCATAATCGCTATTTTAGGCGAACAAAAAAATACTTAACCTTAGTTGTATAATGCTTTCTATTTATGGTTAATTATGCAGTTTAGGAGTTAGAGTTTCAATTACATTGTTGTTAACTGTTAGTTATAGGATTAGTCAGTTAGCTACTGTGTGAGTTTGGAATTAACTTACATTTAATTATTTCTACAATTTGGGGGCATATATTCTTTGGAAGTTTCATAATTTTGCTTAAACATGTTTTTTCATATCTGTTTTTCTTTTTTTCTTTCAATACGATGGATGCGGTTTTTGAAATGCTATGCAGTTTCAAATGAACAATTGAGTGAGCTTGTGCATAAGCTTCCAATGTTGGAAGAGGTTGAATTTTCATTCCGCGACCTATCTAATGATACTTTGGAATTCATGGGCAAATGTTGCCCACAATTGAAAGTGCTTAAACTTAACCAGGTGGAAGACAAAGACTTGGAGTGTGATGATGAGGCGTTTGCTATTGCAAAAACCATGTCTCGATTACGTCATCTCCAGCTTCTAGGAAACAGGCTCACTAATGTTGGCTTGCTTGCCATTCTTGATGGATGCCCTCATCTTGAATCTCTTGATTTACGTGTTTGCTCAAATGTCGAATTGAGCAGAAGCTTGAGGGAAAGGTGTCTTAAGCAAATAAGAGATTTACGTCATCCAGAAGACTTGAGTGAAGTTTCCTTCTACACCGAGGGTGGTAATGAAAGGGAATCTATAGATGAAGACTATAAAATTTTTCTTCAGGATTATGTTGGTCAATTATGATAGAAAACATTAGTTCAGTGATCCTTTGTTCAGATAGTACCCGTACCTGCACCCATACCCACACACATATTATACTAACTCACAAACAATTGGAGGTATATATATTAATATATTTAAAATATAACTTTCTAATTTCTACTAAAAAATCTAAGTGAAGCTTTATTTTTTTTTGAAAGTAAGTGAAGCTTTATTATGATTGCTAATATAGTCTCACTTATTTCTAAAGTAAGTTTGTAATTTACAAGTTTAGGAGTTTATTAGCAAATCTAAAATTATAAATTATTTTTTGAAATTATAAATTATAAATTTATAGTTAACTTTCTTGCTTTTTTTTCAAAAAAAAAAAAAAAAAAAAAAAAAAAAAAACTTATTTGAATGATTTTACTAGTTAAATATATGGATGGTCTTTATTATTTTTTAATTAATGCTTATAATAGTTATTATATTTTAGTTTTCTATTGAAAAATGTGAAAGTTACATTTTGGTTAGCTAAATTGCGGGTAAATGGTACATGTATAGGCATATAGGTACTAGAGGGTACGGGCACACACAATCATGTTGTAACCCACGCGGGTATGAGGACAGGTACTTTTTGAAAATGCGGGTATAGAGACGAGTACTATAGTACCCTACCCAGACCCTACCCTTTCTTATCCCTAAGCTTGATGGATTGATGGGAGAAAATTGAAACGACAACATTTGGGAGAGTATCCTTCACGACCTGGGTTGGGGTTTTTTGCTTTTTCTTTACAACAAAGATCATGTGGGTGATTGGTAGAGTAGAAAATGATGGAGAAGAAGATAAAATGTTCCTTGATTTCTACGTTGATGCATGTTTGGTGGGAGAAAATATGATGAAGTTTTTTATTTTTTGATAAGCAACAAATTCATTAAGTGTTTCAAATTTTAGCTTATGATGTAGGAAACGACTTAAAATTAAAGCCAAGAAGAAGAAGAATTTTTTGAAGGCTTGAAGTTGCTGAGCAAGGCGAAGGCTAGAAAACCCAAGAATGAAGGAAAATGATTTTTTCTTAGCGATACTGAAGCTCACTGAGCAAAATTAAGGTGGTTCAAAGGCAAAAATTGGAAGAAAAATGATTTCGCCAAGTGAAAATCCACGACTCTATTTTATTTAAATAGCTAAAGTTCACAACTTTTTGTGCAAACTGGATCTTTTTAGATAGGAACTTCAGGGAGAACGAAAAAGGAAGTTGTGCACAAGGATTCTTGACCCTTGGAAGAATTGGACATGGTTCGCAGACGTCACAGATCATCACTGTCATCTTAGTTCTTTTCTTGTAAGCTTGAAGGAATCCATGAATATGAGTTTTTAAGTTTCTTGTGTTGGATTTGGATGTAGCCTTTAACTATGATTTGTTCATTTTGATTTCTATATGAAAATATCATTTCTATCACATGATTCAAAAATAATCTCTCGTTCTTAATGCTATGTTTAGTTTGTGCACCTTGAATATATCAGTTGATTCAATGCAAAAGTGAAAGCTATGACGTCTAGAGTCTGACCTAGGATTAACCATCTAATACACCTAGAACATATCGGTTGATTCGGCATAAGAGCGGAAACTACGATGTCTAGAGTCCGACGAAGGATTAACCATCTAATAAACCTAATGTTTAGGAATGAAATTAGGCTTGTTAGTCATTTAAAGATAACTTTATTTTACTATGCGTGTGAGGAATCCATGTTAAGGAAAGTGAGTTATAAATATCCACTCATGTGAGGAATCAATGGAGTAGGGTAGAAATGGTGTAGATGAATCATGGATATGAATAAATTTGCATGTAGAATCATAGGAAACTATGTAGTTAAACGGTGAACTCCAAGTCCAACATTTTTCTCATTTTGATATCCAATTGTTTTTAGGTGCCCACTAGGTGCACCACTTTTTTTTTGGTTCATCGATGAACCATAGTTAGCCACCATCAGATCTGATAATTTTGGAATATTTTAAAATTGGATGGTCAGGATTGTTAGATGGTAAAAAGGGTACAAACATAATTTGACAACCGGAGAATTAGATTTCCCACCCCCTGTTTTAGATTTTCCACCCCATTTAAAAGTGGGGAAAAACCAATATTGTCCCTCCGTGTTTTAGTCCGAAACTTCAACCTTCGGATCAGTACGAAACTTCATCCTTCGGATTAGTATGAAACTTCAACTTCTGGACACCTCTGACAGATTCTACCACCTTTTTCAGCACCATTACTCCATAGCTTCACCTACCTCACCACCATTATGACCTGCATAAACTCCTCAACCACCCAACCACCCCCCATTTATGGCTGAACACACTGTTTGGATGGGTCCTCGTGTTATTACCAACTTTGATTTAACAGACATAACAGAAGATTGATAATATGATTCATGTTTGTAATGTTGTAACCATGTCTGTAACCATGTCTGTAACCATATTATTAGCAAGAATATTTTCCTTCAGTATTGTAACGAGGTCTGTTTGTCCCATATTATTGTCACTGCATTTTCACGTTTCTGTCTTTGTGACAGTATCTGGTTTGAAAGATCCGAATCTTGAAGTTTCATATTAATCCGGTTTTTCAACTCTCGGACGTCTAAAAAAGGGGGGTGGTAAATTTAATTATGAAGCAGTCCGAAACTTATAGTCCTGGATTGATCCGAAACTTAAAGTCCTGGATTGATCCGAAACTTAAAGTCCTGGATAGATTCGAAACTTAAAGTCCTGGATAACTCTTACCAAGCAGCAGAATGCAGTAAGTTAAAACCAAACCAAAAGGCATATTCATCAATTACAATCTCAACCACCACCACAATTACAAACCAAACATTTCAACCCAACAATTCGTTAGGCAAGTCCTCCAAGACGGCCACGACACCGATCATGTTATTTTAACTGTAACTAAAGAATCCGAACTTTTAACTCTCGGACTAGTCCAGAACATCAACCTCTGGACTGGTATGGAGGTTTAAGTCCCGGAGGGTAGTCCCGACATTTTTTTAAAAAGGCTAGGGTGGCAATTCTAAAACAGGGGGTGGGAAATCTAATTCCCCTCCTCTAACAAGCTTCCCTTTTCCCAGCTCCAACACGTTCTTTCATCGCCGGCTGCATCACTATCATCAACATCGACTACGATTCTGTCTCCAGCACCTTCTACCTTCCCACCATCATCTCCATACCCTCTTTGCAACACTTCCTATTACTAAATTTGTGCATCATACCAATTTGCTAGTTATCCCTCACTGTGATTTGGATTTAGGTATTGTGGTGCTGCAATTGGTTTGAGTATGAGTCGGTGGCAGGGGTATTAAATGGTGCGTTGTAATTTCCGGGAATTTTGGATTTTGATTTGATGATGATAGGAGCTGTGCCTTTTATTCCTTTTTCCCTTTTTCCTCTTGTTCTCTCGTGACTCTGGTTCGATGTGTAAGATGTTCTGTTTTTTTTTTTTTTTCTCTTTTTCTTTTGTACTCTTTGCATTTGTATTACCCATAGGCACCCCTTGTGCCTATTTATTCAATTGTTTGGCTTACATAAAAAATAAACTAAACCCAGAAATAGAAATAGAAACTAGAGAAGAAACATTAAATCTTTCTTAGTTGAAAAACAAAGACAAGACATTAGCAAGAAAGGTGAAACCCAAAAACCCAGAAACAACAACAAAAGAGAAGATAGATTGAAACTTTTTTAGTTGAAATCCACAAAAAAATAAAGACATCGCACAAACAAGAAAGATGAAGCTCAAGATCTCAGAAACCCAGGAATAAGAGAGAAGAGGGTGATAGATCTGTGTTGTGCTAGCTTTTGATTTTTTGGGTCTCATTTTCTAAGCTTTCTATCCGGGCGACAGAAGGGCGTATGGAAGAGAGAGAAACTTACAATGGTTAAACACTTTACTTGATTTACCATGAAGTAAAGTTGGCATAGTTTATTGTTGTTGCTGCATTCATGTCAAACACTGTAACGATGAAGAAGGACCTGTGTAAGGATGAAGAAGGACCTGTGTAAGGAGAGTGAGGAAAGAGGGAGAAAAGGGAGTAGAGTCTGAAATATCCTTGGTGTAAAGTCGAAAATACCCATGGTGCACCGACGGACCAAAAATAAAATGGTCCACCCTAGTGGGCACCTTGTTTTTATTCTCACTTTGTTTAATTTGAATGTATTTTTTGTTAGTAAAAATATCATAAATCCTGGAAAATCCATTGCTTGAGTAGTCTAACTGGAGAATAATATTTGTGTTAGCAATTCTTTGCGGATACGACAAAATTCTTTACTATACTACAATTGAGTCGTGATGGATTCAAAAGTAGTGGTAAAATGATGAAGGGGAAGATGTTGAAGAAATTTGATGGAGAAATGTATTTTTGGAAATGTATGAACAAGATGAAGAAATATGAAGAAGATTAAATTAATAATTTGAGTGTTTAACTAGGGTTTATAGAATTTTATTAATGATATATAATAAATAATTCAATTTTAATTTATTAATTAAAAATGTGTAATAAAATTATTAATTAAAAATTACATGTAATCATGCCACATACACCTTGGCAAATTCATCGGAGCCACCACTCCAACAAAGACTAAAACTAGCTATTTCCTAAATTTCATCGATACTTTTCAAGCTTTACATTGATGAGAAAATTAAACTTTACTCATTTTACGGGGACCAAATCTTAGTAATTTTTTATGACATACCAAAAATCTTACTTAAACCTAATGCTTTGTTTGTTTTGCATGAAAACAAATGGAAAGAGGGTGGAGGGATGGAAGATGTGTGAAAACACTATTTCCATTAAAACAAAAAAAACCCCTTTTAATTGCATTTAATTTGTAAACAAAAGCAAATAAATAAGATTATGACCCATCAACAATTTTCTTATTAAAAAATTAATAAGAAAATTAATAAATTTGTCTTCTTATTTAATTTAATTAATTGATTTGACATATCATTAAAATCTAATTGGTCGACGGCGTAAAAAAAACTTACACCGTCAATGCATCAATTCAATTAAAAACACATCACCAAAAAATTCATATATCATCAATCAAATCTATCCTATTAAAGTAAAATAGGGCAAGATATGACCCATCAACAATTTTCTTATTAATAAACACTCATCTCAATAAAATTTATCAATCCAAAATGGCTAGCTAGAAATTAGCGCATTCATTGCCGCTAGTAGTATTTTCTAGCCAAATAGTGTTACGGGTAGCACCTGAGTGACCAACGGACAAATGAAATGAAACAGAGCAATAGAAAAAGTAACAAAGCAAACAAAGAATTAAGGTGAGTGAGACAAGAAAAAGCTCTATAAGGCAATGAGTGTAATAGGCAACAAGGCAAAGGTGTTTAAAAACAATCTAAAAAAGGGCAATCCTCCTCCTATCTCTGCACGGCTGCACCTAAGGTAGATTAAATTGGCAAGTAACAGAGGTGCAGAAAAAAAATACCAAGAAAGATGAACATGAAAAAGGAAAGGAGAGAAGGACTCTACAATGCTCTGTTTATGGTGTTGATAAGGAAAATTTGGAGCATTAGTGTGTAGAAGCCAAGGATAAAAAATAAGAAACCCATCACACCAACCACTCTCTTTCCCTCTCTCTATAATGAAAGACTCAGGAGAAAGAAAAGGGAGACAGTGAAGACCTTAATAATCCATCTTCAAACCCTTTCTCACCACCAACAACCACTCACAACCCCTAGCTTCCATAGTTCTCAACTTTCAAGCCGAGTTCCGCCATCACCGACCCTCTCAGCGACCCAGTCGAACTCCGGCAACCACCTAGCCCAGCCGAGCTCCGCCGTCCGGTTCTCTCTCTGTCTCTGCCTTCTTCTCTTTTATGTCATCTCTGTTCAACATAGTGTATGTGTTAATATACTACTTGTCTTCATCTTATTTTGTTTTTTTGTGATCTAGTTTTCAGTTAAATATTTGTTGTCTTGTCTCTACAGTCATCACCTTAAATATGTGTTTAGATTGGTACCGTAAACTTTTTTCACAGAAATCAAATTTTTTCCACCATATTAGAAAATAGAATTTGAATTTAATCTTATTAAAAAATGAATGTGATGTTTTATCCTATATGACATCAAATGACTCAATGTCGGTGTGTAACTTCTTTACACTAACAAGGCTCATATTTGTATAGATTTATGTGTAAACCTTAACAATAAAAATTTAAGAACATGCTTTTAATCATTATAAAAACCAAATACATACAAAAACTCTATTGTGGTTTTTGTTCTTTTTTTTTTACAGTCGAAAAAATTATTATAATCGAACTCTATATTTGTAATCTAACACTTATTTTTGTGCAATTTTTGTTTTCATAGGGTGGCAAGCACAACAGGGGACCTTCGTCGTTCTACATTGTCTCTGATTGCATTGTCACGAATCAAGGTTAGTGGATTAGTGTTTGAGTTGATTTATTATGATTTTTTTTTACTGTGTCAATGGTGTCTAATCTAGTTTTCAATTAAATATTTTGTTGTAATTATTTTCTTGTCTCTTCAGTCTTCACCTTAAATATGTGTTTAGATAGTTCTATTGTGAATACTTGTTGACTTGAGAGAATGGTACCGTAAACTTTTTTCACAGAAATCAATTTTTTTTCCACCACATTAAAAATACAATTTGAATTTAATCTTATTATAAAATTGTTCTGGAACAAGTGTTAATGTATATATGTTTTGATTTATCTTGTGTTTGTTGTTTGGTTCTCACCTATCTATTTTTTTCTCAGCATAAGCAACTTAGAATAGGAATTTATTGTTAGTTATGGACTTGTGGCTGCTTGCAATTTGTCTTACCTTGTATCTATCTGTTATTACAATTTGTTGTATCTTGTATCTATTTGTTATTGCAATGTGTCTTACACTGTGATCGATTTCCTTGTGTTTTTATTTTGAAGAAATGGAAGCTATTGGTAGTTGCAGTGATAGACCCCCAAAAAGTTTTTCTATTCCTATAGACTTGAGAGAGGAACACATGAGACTTCCTGCATTTTTTTATGGAAAGAAAAAGTCTCAAATTAAGAATGATGTTGAGCTTACTGATCCCATGGGCAACTGTGTGACAATTGGGGTAATGACGGGAAGTTCAGGAGTTGTTCTTTGGGATGCTGTCCCTAAACTAGTGAAGTTTTATGGACTGAAAAAGAATCATGATATGGTATTTGTTTATGAAGGGGAAAATCGTTTTAGAATTGAAATTTTTGATGAAAACAAGAAACATTTTCCATATCCAATTCTTGTTAAACAAGAGTATGAAGAACCACCAAAAGAGATAGTTGATTTGAGTTCTGACACTGAGGACGAGGTTGAGAAAGCTGGTGGAGTTGCCAATCGTGTTCATGCAGTTGCCCAGGTTGATAATCAAATTGATTATAGTTTTACTAAAGTTGTGACTACCTCAGTTGCCAAAGGAAGTCAGACTCTGGTAAGCATTGATTTATTAGATTTAATTTTAGTGCTATTTTGTGGTAATCACGTTAACTTAGTTTTATTATTAATCAGCCCTTGCCGCGGTCTGTTATTCGTGAATATCTTAGTCATAACAATTGGGAAAATCTGGTGCTGAAGAAGGAGGGTGCTAAGAAACCGTATCGTTGCAAGTTGTTTGGGAGGAAGAGACTTCGGTTCACTGATTATCATCTCGGTGGGGATGGGCTTTATCACTTTATTAGTGACAACAAATTAGCCGAAGGTGACCGCCTCCATTTCACGGCTAATGAGATAAATAATATTGTTCAAGTTAAGATTGTACGTCGTAATGGCAATGGCAACTAGGTTGAATTCATTTGGTGGTGGGGCTAAACATTCAGAGAACATCGTTTGTATTTGTCTTTTGTTTTGTTGATGTTTTGCTTTGTGACAGCTTGATGCATTGGAACTGTTTTATAGTGATTGTTAATACTATATTCCTCATTTTTAATTTGCATTTTGTATGAGTGGGAGAGGGACCCGAGTTATTGCATCAGGATGTGTGTCCCTGAAATCAAAATGACGAGGTGGGTTACTGGAATGCTAAGGCTGGATTGGTTTATTAGAAGGAGTAGTGTCTAAGTCACCATGTATGTGAAGAGTTTTTGAGAACAATGATGGAACATGTAAGATATTGAGTGTCTCCTTTCTTTTGCTGCAGTATGTTACCCACTTTTGCCTCAGTTTGCTGTTTTGATGTGGCTTTGGTTTGGTTTGAAGGGCCAAAGCTTGGTTGGTATTTACACTTGGGGTTGTTGATGGGCATGCTTTTATAATGGGGTGAAGCACCTCTTGTGCTTAATATTTTGGCTTTCCAAAAAAAACAAATTTAATTTGCATTATTATCTTTGAATTTTTAAGTTAAAAAAATGGCATCCCAATCTTATTCTTCCCCAAGATCTAGAAGTTTTGCTAATGATGAGAAACGTAAGTGTGGTCCTTATCTGTGCATTAGGACCTCATGAACTTGGAAACTTGGAAAATTATGGGCGCACATTTTATCAATGCATTTTTTTTTTGAAAGAGGAAATATTATTGATGAAAAATGAAATCATGAGAAAAATGTTCTCATGACGAAGTACAGAATACAACGACCCAATACACGGAGTAGAAGAGCACCACCAACTACACAACTATTTGGCTACAACAAACGACTTAAGAGTGTGTCTCATTAAAACCTTGCTAGGAAAAACCCAAAGGGATAAAAACCTAGCAAGGAAAAAGAGTACAACACTCAAAAGAAAGCCAAAATAGCATCCCCTTATTTATGACTCAACAGCCCACAGAATAATGCTCTATATTTGCATCAACAGGGACAACAAACAGCAAAATAACATTCAACAACAGCCCTCATTTTGACAGCCACTAAATTAGCAACAGCACCAGCGACAACAAACAACAAAATAGCCTCTAGCAGCAGTCTTGAATTTTTTACAGCAAACAACATCTGCAGCATGCTAAATTAACAACAACACCAGCAGTGCACAACAGCCCAATAGGACCTACTAGAAACAGCATCAGCAACGCCTTTAGCCTTCAAATTTCAGTAGTAACACAGCAATCAGCAACCAGAAGGGACAAACACATCAAAATATGCTCAAGTGCACATTTAATACAGTGTTCCATTGCCTCAAAGAAAACCATGAAGGCCAACACACAATCATAACCCACTGGCCTTATCACCAACCTCACGAAATCACATAAACACAAGCCTACTATTGCTGCAAGTCTCCCCCATGATCCTACACACATATATAATTACAAATTTTTACTCAAAGCAAGCTAATTAGTCCAGGCATGAATCTCCCCGCTGATGACCTGAGATTTAAGGCTATTTTTCTAGTTTATTTGCATGCATTTTAATATAATTTCTAGAATATTTCAGTCATATTAGAACACTTTAGACTTATTTCATGAATTTTAGTATTTTTATTTGGATTTAATATTTTCTAGATTTTATTAGGATTTGAATTAATTTTATCTTCTATTTATATTTATTAGGATTTATTTAGTTTTATTTAGGATTAGATAAGTTTATTTTAAGTTATTATCTTATTTTTATCTTCTATTTATTTTACTTTATTGTTATTTTAGGAGAAGATATGAGAAGAGAGAAAATAAAAAATAAAAAGGAAAAAGAAAAGAAATTCGCAGCTTTAAAGGGTCATATTCCAGTGTGTCGCGCGTCCATCTTCTTATCGTGTATTCTCGCCTGCGATCGCGCTACATAGCTGTCTCATTGATCCAGCGTCCAGACTCATGAGGATGCACCGTGTTACGATGCACCTGACTGCACTAGATCATCTTCTGTGCTAGAAAAGACAAAATAGGCCCATATTACGAAAATCACTATAAAATCAGTTTTAAACCTATTTTTTAGGATCCTTTTTCATCTTTTCATCTTTTCTTTTATCCTAAACCTAATAAACACCTTTGGGAGACTTGGAGGCAATTTCTGGGTGGAGAGGAAGGTTAGGCCCTTGAGGGCTGGTGTCAGGGCCATGGAGGAGGTGACAGCTTCTCCGGATGTCCATGGCTCCGCTCTATTTTGGGTTTTCCTTTTCTCTTTATCTGTTTTTGTGTTTTGACTCTCTTTTAGTATTTGGGATGATAGAACTTGATTTGTCTCTTATTCAATATACTTTTATGCAATTATAAGTATGGATTTTCATTATTTGGTGTTTCTCTCTATGTTTAATGCTTCAATTGGTTAATTGGTGATTTAAAGAGTTTATATTAATTCATAAATAGATTGAGAAATTGATATGAGTTAATGTAGACTTAGTTCATAGAAAGGAGAAAAATTCCTATGTCTTGGGTTATTAATTCTCTTTGCGCGTTCATGTATCTTTTGCCAATGTAATACTTTTTAGGATTTACATGACAATTGAGAAGTTGGTGTAAATTTAGTTTATGAGAGGAACCACCCTTGCATCAGTCATCTTAAGAAAGACATGTCTTAGGTAGGGTTAAGGTTTTCTAGGTGACAATAGGAGACATTAACTCTTAGGTATGAATATCATGAGTTGTAAAAGAGATCTATACCTAGTGACAAGTTGGGATACTCACCTCTCTAGGATAGGATTATCTAGTAGGAACTATTAGGATTTCTTGAGTGACACTCAAGGATTCTATCCACTAGGACATGAACTTCTTAGGTTAGGAACAGAGCTTGGGAATGTCTTATCGAGTAGGTATGTGCTATAATGCTCCTTTTATGATCACTAGGACTTAAGGAATTAAGGCTAGGTTCTTAATTGGTAGATTCACTTAGCTAAGAAATTAGTGGGTGAATAACACTTATCGACATCTTAAATGTTAATTTCATCTTATAAGAGTATATTGGTTGATAATAAGTAGTAAATCAAGTGAACTCGTTTTTCAAATACACTTTCTTATTTGTTTGCCTCCGTGAAACTTCTTTTATCCCTTTAATTATAGTTTTTCCTAAATTTAAATAAAACACATATCATGTTTAAACTGTTCAAACAATGTCTAGCTAGTGAAATTAATACGTAGCAACACAATCCCTGTGGAGACGACAAAACCCGATACTATACTACGATTGAGTCTTGAAAGGGATTTGATAGTAGTTAGTGGAGGAAAACCTCTTCATTAAATATCCTTTCATCACCCGCACACTTGGTATTAAGACATCATGGGGTAAAGCTTACAAGTGCTTCAGATCTGTCACAACCAGTCTTTGCAAGGTGATCGACATCGGTATTAACTTCTCTATAGATATGACCAACACCGACACACCCCACCACCTCCATTAGCATATCGATCTGATTAAGATCATTTAGCAGTCTCCATAGCCTATTAGATCTGTTCATAACCCAACCAACCGCTAGTGTGGAGTCACTCTCCACAATCACATGGCTTAAGGAGTGGTTTTTGCAGAACTGTAATGCCTCCAAAATTGCTTTTACTTCTGCAATATAAGCCCAGGACATCCCCAAAGGTCTGGAGAAAAAGCCAAGAGCAATTCCATTTGCATTCCGCAAAATGCCCCCAATACCACTAACACCCGGGTTACCTCGAGATGAGCCATCAACATTAAACTTAATCATACCCGGTTGTGGTGGACACCAATCAACAGCTCGCACCTTGGTGGCAACAGATTTCACCCGAATCTTTTCAAAATGTTCAGCAAAATCAAAAGAGGAGAAGGGGCATTCCTTCCACCAAGCTTTGACCCACCACATGACCCGCATGATATGTATATCCCATACACCTTCAAAGGAAAACACCTTTTGGTTGAAAATGGTATCGTTTCGGGCACGCCATATTGACCAGCTCAAGCCATACAGAATTAGGTCCCAGAGTAGAGGATCTGAACCAACCCTTAGATAGGGCCAAAGCTAATGTGACTCCTCAGTTGAGAAATTGGGGCGTTACAATTGTGGTATCAGAGCTTTAGTCTAGAAAACCAGAGCTTTTGGGTAGAGTGTCTGCTTAAGATGTTTGAACTCAGAGACCGATTGATGGGGTGTCAATCGGAGGAAGAGTGTGCTTGATTACTGTTTATATAAATTATTCTTGAAGGTTGTTCGTAGGTGAATAACCTTATGCTAGTTATCGTTAATTATACATTTGATATAAGTATATACATAGTTAGTTATTATAGAACCTCGTGTTGTTCTGGCCTGAGTATCTGTTGTGGTCTTTGACTGTTCATGAAAACAGGAACAAGAGGTTTCCACAACTGGACGAGACTCAAGGTTCAGACAACATGAATCCGATGGAACAAGCTATTGCTAATCTAACTGCCCTTATGACACAACAAGTTACTAACACTGCCGCAAGGGAAGACGCTGAAGCTCAACGTGCTGCTACTGCTGCTTTGGTGGCTGCACAAAACCATGCTGAAGAAAATGCTCGTCGTGTTCAGCGTGAGGAGCGTGAACAAGCTGCTGCTCAGACCAAGGGTTTGAACGATTTCAAGCGTCAGGATCCGCCGAAGTTCTCTGGGGGCTTCGATCCGGAAGAAGCTGACTTATGGCTCCAGGAGTTGGAGAAGATCTTCACCTTTCTGCGTACCACTGCTGAGATGAAAGTGGATTATGCGACCTACCTGCTGACTGGTAAAGCTGAGTATTGGTGGCGCGGGGCTAGAGCTATGATGGAAGCCGACCATCAAGCTATCACTTGGGAGTGTTTCCGGGGAGCTTTCCTGGACAAGTACTTTCCTGCTAGTGCTAGAGCCGCTAAGGAAGCACAATTTCTGAGACTCCGTCAAGGAGGCATGACCGTAGCTGAGTATGCTTATAAGTTGGAGTCATTGGCGAAACATTTCCGCTACTTTCGAGGACAGATAGATGAAGGCTATATGTGTGAGCGCTTCATCGATGGGCTGAGTTATGAGCTACAGAGGGCGGTGCAACCGCTAGGACTGAATCGCTACCAAGTGCTGGGGGTGAAGACCAAGGGGATTAAGGCCATTGATAATGCAAGGGGCAAATTCCAAGGTCTGAACAAGCCTTACCAAGGAAGTGGAGGTCCGGCTAGGACTAACCAAGGAAGAGGTGACAAGGGTAGGCATTTCCAGAAGAAGTCGTATGTTCGTCCTCAGGGTGAGGGGACAGCTTCTGGTTCCTTTTATCCTACGGGTGGGAATGCTATTGCACCAAGACCTCTAGCAGTGAGTTTAGAGGATGTGACTTGCTTCAAGTGCAACAAAGCGGGGCATTTTGCAAATCGTTGTCCTGAGAGCACGAGGATCTGTTGGAACTGCAAGAAGCCTGGTCACACTACTGTAGAGTGTAGGGCTCCTAAAGTTGAGGCTGCTGTGAATACTATTGGGGCTAGAAGGCCTACTGCTGGTGGAAGAGTCTACTCGATCAGTGGAATTGAAGCTGGGGAGGACGATGGTCTAATCCGCAGTACCTGCGAGATCCCGGGTAATTCCCTTATCGTACTATTTAATTATGGTGCTACACATTCTGTTATAGACTTAGCTTGTGTGACGTGGTAAAAGCTAGATGTGACAGAATTACCGTTCGACCTGATAGTATCTACTCTTGTTTCATAAGGATGAAACAGTAGAAGGAATAGAAGTTAAGAGACGGATTCTGATGAGAGGTCGTATGAGTTCCAGGAGTAGGGTAGTATCTTTTGCAAGGAGGAGTGTGAGAGAGCGAAAGGATAATAGAGGTCCAAACTTATTAAAGGTGTAGTAGACCTTAAGTCTGAGAATTCTTGTCCTAAGTGGATAAAACCTGGAGACTGTCAGACTTTGGATAGTAAACTAAGGATTTGATTGACATAGGAGTGACAAGGTTAAGGACGGAAAGTTCTAGCCTTGAGTTGCGGACTGGAGGTTGTTATTTGTGAGAGAGTCACCAAGAACCTAAGGGCAAACGAGACCTAGAGGATAGCTTAGAAAGTGTTATGTGAGGGAATGGCACTCCCGAGTTCCTCTGACACCAAGTTTCGAGGACGAAACTTTCTTTTTGGGGGGTAGTATTGTAAGACCCAGGATTTTAGAATTAAATAAATAATTAACTTCCAACTCACGCATAGGATTTTGTGTCAGCGTGAGAGGAACTTGACTTTCGTTTCATGGTTGGAGTAATATTATGGAGAAGAAAGTTCAGAAAATGACTAAGAATAGTATTATAGTCAATATAGTTTATAGCACAAGCAGTATTCGATTATACCTAGGACGAGAGCGTCAGTAAACGACTAATTCGCACTTAAAGACACGATGGAAACTAATTCCAAAAATCTTCAGAGAAATGTTAGAACTTCTCTAAATCCTTCCATGACAAGCGTTTCGATACGAAACCCTGAGATGTACGAGCGTCCGATTCTAATTCTCGGAGGTTTGCCGAAACTAAAACCCTGATAGCTCAAGAAACCTAGAATAGACGGTTGATGAAGACTTTTTCTATTCGGAGCTTCAAACGAAGATTCCACACGCGTACACCCATTTCTTTCGATGCTTCCAATCTTTCTTCAGAAAGAAGTTTTCCCATCCGACATTCACTGCAAAAAGTAGTTTTTCGGGTAAAATAGTTTTACACCGACTTTGGATTGTCTACCTTAATTCCAAGAAACCTTTTTTGAGTTTTGGAATTCTGTCGCCAGAACCTATCTTAGGATTCACGGAGGAATGTGCAGGAAAAATCGGAATCGCGAAATTTTCATTTTTCCGCGTTTTCCATTTCCTATAAATTGTACTTAGCTCAGTTTCTACTCATTTCTCGGTTCATAGATTATTTTATTTTGCTCAAAGTGATTCAAATTTATATTTTATCATTTCATAGAGTTCCCCATAAATTTTTGATATAATATATTACTCTTATATTTTTATCTTAACTCTATGAGTTAAATCCTCCGATATCTAAACAAATATGTACCGATTTACAAAATATCTTCTCAAAATATATTTACAAAATATCTTCTCAAAATATCTATCCATCCTTATCCCTCCATCAATCCATCCTTATCTGATCTTTACAAAATATCTTTCCAATTCATTCACTATATATATGTTGTAGCTTGAGAAATGAAAAAAAACAAAAAAAAGATCCCCAAAACCCACCCAAACCTGCGGCTTCAAGAGGAGAGGAAAGGAGAAGAGTTTTTCGCCGATTCTTGCCTGATCGTCCCAAAGTTCGTTACTACGCGTAGGCCTCAAGGTACTGATGCTATTCCTTACTTCTGATCGTAAATTCTGCCGCTTTTCTCTATGCTTTTTTGTGCTCTAAGTTTTGAGCTTTTTGCAAAAGTATCCAAATAACTTCATCTTTCTATCTAAACTTATTCCCTGCGTGCCCCTGAGCATGTTTAGCGGATTACATTTCGCCGATTCTCGCCGAATTGCCGCCGAGTTTCAATTCTGCTCATAATACCCATTTTTGGCTAAAGTTCCAACCTTTGGGCTTAAAACTCTCGAATGAGCTTAGTGTCATTAAGATTAGTCGTCATAATCGTCGTTGGTATCGACCCCATCTAATTTGTTTTTCGAAATTCTGATTTTGAGTTTCCGAGCTAAAAATATTGACCAAAATACCCCTGCGACAGTTTTCGATTCGATAATTTTTCTGAGAGTTTCCCTGGCCTAGATATCGCCTAAGAATACCTATGAATCGATTTAGATCGAAGAAAAAGTTCAGAAACCCTATTTTTCATAGTGGCCGAAACCTATTGCTTAGGGTACCGTGTCCAAAAATAATTTTTTGGGTCTCTATGACCTGAGCCATTGCGTAGCTCTTTCGATTGTCGAAATTTTGGCGTTGGTTTCGTGTCATTCCGAGTTCTGTAGCTCGAGTTATGCTCGTTTTAGCGAACGAAGTTCTGTTGTCAATTCGTGCCTATAAAGGATCTTTGAAGCTTTAAAAGCTTTCTTTCCGGTTTTGATTAGCGTTATTAGATAGTGTTACTTCTAGTAGGGCTTGTGTTGATGATTGTGTTTCCTTGTTCTAGGTTCACAACTTCCATGCCCAACTTCTACTCACAAAGGTAAGGGTAACTCAGTTTTAGAGTGTCCTTGAGTCTTGCATGTATTTACCGCACTGCATGCGTTTGAGATGAAGTTGTTTAAACTTGATTGGCAATTGATTGAAATGTTAGTATGCTTTCAATGTTGTAGGCTTGCTTATGTTGACTGTTTCTGAGGCTTGTGCCAAATGTTTTCTGGAGGCTTCGGCCGAGTAAACTTATTGAGACGTGTGTCTCTGTTTTCTGAGAGGCTTCGGCCGTTTACTGGTTTCTGTCATTGAACTGAGTTAGTATGTGAGTGAATTGAGTTATGTTCGTTGATAATAGGAATAACATGTGGTTACTCCGAATAAATCATTGGTTTGGGCATTGTGGTTGATTGACTTGGCATATAGGGCTTGGTCTTGAAGTGGCAATGTGGTGGTGATTGTCCCACGTGACTGTCCCGTCTTTTAAGGCGTTATAAAGTGGCGGTGTGGTGGTGATTGTCCCACGTGATCGTCTCATCTTTCGTCTGCAAACTGTAAGTGGTTGAGGCATAGACCATTTCCAATGTGAAAACCAACTGGGGTATCATTGCTTCCCAGTTTATTCAGCATGCACAAAAGTCCATTGATGCAAATGTTGAAGAGTAAAGGGGAAAGAGGGTCCCCTTGGCGAAGCCCTTTCTCAATTTTGAAAAAGTCGGTGGGTGAGCCATTTACTAACACCGCTAGTGATGCCGTCGTTACACATTCCTCCATCCACCTCACCCACTTTGCCCCAAAACCCATTTCCACCAGCAGGTCCAACAAGAAAGACCAATCTATATTATCATATGCTTTCGCGAAGTCTAGTTTCAGAACAATTCCACCCTCTTCATTCTTCCTCATAGCATCTGATCTACCACCTCATTTGCAATGAGTATGCAGTCTTAAATTTGTCTCCCTTTGGTAAATGCAAACTGATTATCGGATATGATAAAAGGCATGACACCTTGAAGCCGAGTTGCCAAGACTTTGGAGATAAGCTTGTAAATACTTCCTATCAGACTTATCGGGCGGTAATCTGAAATTGCAGTCGGGTTATCAGATTTTGGTATCAAAGTAATAAAGGCCGCATTGATGCCTTTTACCAATTTCCCGTGATCATGGAAATCAGAAAAAACCTTCAACAGATCCTCTTTGATTATGGGCCAAAATTCTTTGAAAAAAATAATGTTGGATCCGTTGGGGCCAGGAGCTTTGTTCCCGTTGCAAGATTGAATAGTAGCCCAAATTTCTGCCTCCGTAAAAGGTTCTTCCAGCCCCCTTCCCATATCAGAACTGATCTTAACCAGATTATCGCACCTGAGCTTCCCTATTAGCCTCCTACCGCCTCTGAAAAAAGATTGGAAGTGGTTGAAAACCGCAAGCTTGATATCAATCAGAGCTGAAATAGTTTCCCCATCTAGGTTCAGGTTTAACAACTTGCCTCTGGATTCTCTGACTTTGCTCACCTTGTGAAAATAATGAGAATTACAATCCCCCTCTTTTAACCACCGGACACGTGACTTTTGCAGCCACATACTCTCAAGAGACCTATATTCCTTCCATAATTGATTCAGAATCCCCATTCTATTCTTCCTTAGTTCTTCACAAGCACCTTCCCTCTCCATTTTATCAATGCATTATAGGGTAAAAAAATTGAATTATTATGAAACATGCATGCAATGTAATAAAATTGAACTACACCAAACCAATTAAATTTGTTCGTTTCAAATTTTATTTTACCCTAAATCCGAACTATCCCAACCATGAACACTCCTACATATAGGGAAACCTTAAAAGAGTGGAGTATAATTTACTTGTAACAAAAGTTAAACTAAAACTTATAATTTTGTAATAAAAAGTTTATTTGAAAAGCCTATTATAAGTACTCTTTTAAGTCACCGGATCCTCGAATAAACTTCTTATAAATAAATCAATTCGATCAAAATCACATCACATGAGAAGATACATAGTGTATCCACATTAAAAAAAATCACTATGTCCAGTAAAATTTTAGTTCATGGATGACCCTCTTCATGATTGAGTAGATAATGGAAAGAAGGTGACGACAGGAATTTCCTCTTGTTTATAAAAACCTATCTATCGTCGAACAAATTTGCACAGCGATGGCTGCATCATCTTCTGAAGAAAGACCTGTGAAGGAAGCCAAACGAGAGAACACACAGGAGAAACCAAACTGGTTTGAACTAATTCCTAAGAACTCGCTACTAAGATTCTAAACAAGCTTGGTGCCTTTGAAATTTTCACCACTGCATGCTTTGCGTGTACTTTATGGTGGAAAATATGCAATGACCCTCTTATGTGGCGTACCATTGACTTGACCAACCACCCTCGCGTACCTTTGTTACCATGCTATTGAACGAAGTCACGGTCATTTAGAAGATATTAGTATATTGAGGATATCGCCACTAGTAACGTCCTCAAATGCATTGCTGATAGGTAATTTCATAGTTTTTCTCTTTTTATTTGCTTAATTGCATGTTTCATGATTTCTGATACTGATTTTTAATGTTTTTCTCTTAATTGGTGCTTTTTTTTTAATTTATTTATAAAGAGCATATGAAATTTGAGTTAGGATTCAAAATCAGCATTTGGCTTGGAAGTTTCATAATTTTGTTTAAATATGTTTCTTTGCATCTGTTTTATGTTATATATATATATATATATATATATATATATATAGTGGAAGTTGCCTACGACGGATGCGGCTTTTGAAATGTTGGGAAGTTTCATATAAACAATTGAGAGAGACAATAAAGAAGCTTCCGCTATTGGAGGAGTTTGAAATTTCATACAGAGTCCTATCTGCGGATACGTTGAAACTCATGGGCAAATATTGCCCACATTTGAAAGTGCTGAAATTTAACAAGGTGGAAGACAAAGACTTGGAGTGTGATGATGAAGCGTTTGCTATTGCAAAAACTATGCCTGAGCTACGTCATCTCCAACTCCTGGGAAATAGACTTACTAATAAAGGCTTGCTTGCCATTCTTGATGGATGCCCTAATCTTGAATCTCTTGATCTGCGTGTTTGTTCCAAACTCAATTTGAGCGCAAGTTTGAGAGAAAGGTGTCGTAAGCAGATCAGAAATTTACGTTTTCCAGAAGACTTGAGTGGAGTTTCCAACTACGTTCACGGTGTTGATCCCTATGAATATTACTGTGGATGTGACATTGACATCGCCATTGAAATGACATATCTAAAACGTCTTTGTAACGAGTATTATGCATTTCAAGATTCTAGTTTGACTGAGTATTATGGTCAATTATGACTCAGTATTCTGCATTTCGAGATTCTTCTTAATTCTTAATTCTATTGTTCTTTTCTTTTTATAGTGTCCTAGTAGCAGTTGATAGACTTTGCTAAGATGACTTAAGTATTTTGTTTTTGGTGCCGGATCTCTTTGGTTTCCAATGTTTTTTTTTATTTAATGTTTGGAGGTTCTATTTTTCCCTCTCTCATGCATTGTGCTCAAGGCAGTTATTTATTCCATAAGAAATTTGGATTGCTGTAGTTGGGGAAATCTTAAATTCACACCATCATTGGAGTTTGAGCCATTAGATCAAATTTATGATAACTCAGATTTTGAGTTTACCTGTGTTGTTCGACCCTTACAGAACCTATTAGCTGTCGAGCCTATCAAACGACTAAGATTGTCCCAAGTGGCCTAAATCCGATATGAACTCTTTTATTCTATATATGCTTGATGTTCCTGCTTACTAGTTTAAGTTTAAGTACAATTTGCTCATTCATTACCTAAATTGGATATTTTAGTAGTGAGATAGTGTTGCGTATCCTTGTGTGCAGTTTATTTTCCTTCTTCCCTTAAGTTTCTACATTTTAAAGTGTATGTGTATATGTTGTATTCTACTGGGATTGTTTTCCAATCTAGTTTTTCTTTAACTTTATATGAATTTTTATGAATGACAAATAAACACACATGTGCACTGCACGTGCAAAATCTCTAATATATCTCAAACAACTATTACTAGCTCCAATAATTAATTTTTTAAAATTAATTTCAGACTAAAATAAATTTAAGGATATTTATATTATTAAGTATATTAATATATAATTAAATATAATTGAAATATCAAACTTATATTTTTTTTATACATCAGAAAACAAGACAAAAAGAGAAAAATCTAAGGAATATCTCTCACTTTCAAAAAAAAGTAGAGAATCTCTCACAAGAGAGTTTACTTTTAAAAAAACAAAATACAAATCCAACAAATATGTTGGTGGTTTAAATATTATTTGACTTTAATTATTTATTAAAAAAATAAGTTATATAAATTAATTAAAAAATAATTTAAATCTAAAAATATAGAATAATTTTTTATTCCAAAAAAAAATAGGGCATTTCCAGTTCTTCCGAATATTTAAAATTTAAATTATTAATTGGAAATTTAAATTTATTAATATTTATTTTCTGAACAAATTATATTGATTAATTTATTTTTTGTATGAATTATATATTTTAATTAATAAGTAAACTAGTAAATATTTTCAATTGTTTGAAAACAAAACCTTATTTAGCGAAGAAAAAATTGTAAATCATAAATCTATATAACTATTTTATTTAATTTATAAATTTAAATATACATGTATATAATTTAAAATGAGAAATTTATTTTTATATTTATTTCTTGTTAAATAAACTTTTTTAGAAAAGTTTATTTATTTACACTTTATTTACAATTCAAAATATACTGAATTTCGTTGGAAATAAGTCAATTTATAAAATTTGAACAAGATAATTTCAAAAAATAACTAATAATATCTTTATCTTTAAACTTAATTACATTTTGAAATAGTAAAAAATTCTATAACTCAAATTAAACCTCTTAACTTATTTTCTTTCAAACAAAACCTCTTAACTTACTTCATTACATAATAATCTCATTTTTGCTCTAAAAAAAACTTATTTCATTACATAATAAACTAAATCTATTTAGAAATTTATTTTTTTTCTAAAAAAACTCATTATAATTAAATTATTTTATTGACAAATACATAATTAGATAGTTTAAATCAAACTAATTTGTTTTTTTCTAAATATACGTATAAGAAATATTTAAATCTAATACTACTTGGTTAATTAGATTGAAAAAATTTATTTTCAAAATAAAATAAATATTTTTATCTATTTATATTTTAAATAATATAAATTTATTTAGAATTTAATTAATATACTAATTTGAAAATTAATATGATTCGTAGAATCAATTTGTAAGTAAAAAAATTGAATTTCAGAAACAATTATCTCAAAATAAAATAAGTTGGAAATTAAAAAGAAATATATTTTGGGGTAAGCTTAAAAGTTGTTTATTTTTGAAATTGTAATTTATTTGTGTGGTAACTCTGAATGTAAATTATATAACTTAGTTTTATTCCATTTTTTATCAATTAAATTTCTATAGAAACGAGTTGATTTGGAAATCCTGAAATTTATATAATTTTAAAGTTAAATTTAGTAATAAATTATTTTGAATATTTTGAACAAATTATTTTAAAATTAAATTAATTTAAAAATATTAACTTATTTATATTCTATATAAACTAAATATATTTAGAAATAAGTCCATTTTAAAATTTATGAATTAAAATGGTTAATAAGCTTAATTGTTTTTGTGATCAATTATTTTTACAGTGAAATTAACAATGAATTTTTTTTAATGAATTAGACTCACTTAGAAATTTGGAAATTTAAAAATAATTGACTCAAGTTATAAACAAACTATATTGGTTCATAAAATTGAATTTTAATTTTAATTTGGAATATACATATTAAGTTATTTTTCCAATTAATTATTATTAGGAAATTCTTAATTATTGGCGTATATTTAGAAATATAATTAAATTTAAAATTTCTAGTAACCTTAATTTGAAGATTGTTTCGATATAAATTCTATTCTAAAATTAGTGTTTTTTTTTACATGAGGAAAACTAGTTTATTTCTACTTTGAATAATTAAAATATATTTGGAAATAAGCTATTTTTTAAAATTAGAAATTAAAATAATTTGGAGATTTAGCTTGGAAAGAAACTAATTTTGAAATATAGAAAGCACTAATTGTTTTTTGAAATGAATAGGAAGCACTAATTTAGTAATACTAAAATTAGAATTTGTAAAAAATAAATGTTTAAAAATTCAAAATAAATATTATTTATAAATTTACATTTATTTATTTTTGAAGATAATCTCTCTTCCCCCCTCTCTCATGTACACACCAAAATGGATGACACTACATTTTGAGTTATAAATTGACGTCCAATCCACATGAATTTTCAACACTCACCATAAGAGTTCAAACAAGTCCCCTCTTCACTTGGTGTGTCAGCAATCCTTTGAGATGGAGGACCTCATGACTTATGTTGATGATGATGGGAGTGTTAGGTTGCGACCTGGGTACAAGTTTGATCCCACTGATGAGGTTCTTGTGGATTTCTATCTAAAGAGGAGGGTCTTTGCTCAACCTCTTCCTTTTCACATCATGCCAGATTTGGATGTGTTTCAAACTGAGCCTTGGGGCCTTCCGGGAGGAGGTTGGTGACACATTGTTTTATAAATGAAATATCTCATTTTCACTATTCCATGAGTCGAGAATTATTATCAATGCTCACATTAACCTTCTCTTTTAAAAATTCTCTTTTATCTATTGAAATTCAAGTGAGTTCTAATAAATTGGAAATGGAACCTGATCGGGGAGCGACCAAACTACCCAAGAAGCCGGGGTAGGAAGAAGGTGAGGGGCGCGGCGAAGCTGGGACGGTCGGAGAAGGTCCCGGGAGGGGCTCCTGCAAGGGACTCCAATGCCAAAGTAAGTAGGGGAATGAGAGTGAGTGAGTGAAGAGGTGAAGAAATGAGTTACCTTAACATGGAGGAGGAGCCCTCCTTATATACACGAAGGGAAATTAGGGTTTGAGTCATGCAACGTCATGCATGGCTCATACTTGGTTCATCCCGGGCCGTTTGATCCTCTGTCGCTCCCTGCCGCAAAGCAGTGATCCAATGGTCCAGGGTTCCTTGGGATCTATGCCTCCAACCACTAGTACCGTAGGGTGGTTGGGATAGGTCAACTCCTACATGGTGGGCCCGGTGATTGTCTTGTACTCATAAGGGAAGTCTCCTCCGTCCCAAGCGGGTCGGGAGGAGGTAGCGATCGTTTAGTGGGTGATCGTCCCATTAGGTCCACTCCGGTCGTCCGTTCAAGGGTTTCCTGGAGCGGTGGTCGTCCACGGGCGGTGGTGGCCGTTTCATTAGGTTTCCGCCCTGGGCCTGCTCTGGTCGTCCGTGCCATGGTTTCCCAGAACAGTAGTCCCCCAGCTCTGATCCACTGCCACAGTGGAGCATGAGCTTTAAGGGCGGCGTTTTCGCGGAAGAGTTACTAGGGTTCTCGGAACAGTCATGCATGCCCTGTATGCGGGTGGCTCCCAGTCGTTCGATCCTCTTGTCATTCCTGCGACGCCAGTGAGATCTCACGATCTTGGATTCCCCGTGGTAGGTTCAGTCCCTAGCTTTCTAGGGTGGTTGAGGGAAGTTAACTCCTAGGTCCTGGGTCCCACCGTTGTCCTTTGTGGGAGTGTGGGGTCGGACCTAGGTATTTCCCAAGTTTCCAGAACAGTAGTCCCCCAGCTCTGGCCCAATGATTCAGTGGGGCATGAGCTTAAGGATGACCTTCCCACGTGATCTCCCTGCAGCTTGTGATGTGGGTCTATGGGTGGACGGTTGCGCGGTTTGCGCGCTCCTCCCCTCCCCTTCCTTCTGGTCTAGACCAGGTCATAGAAATAGGGAGCGTAGAGTTAGAAGATGACTTCCTTTAGATTCGATCCCGTTTTAGGGCGGTGCCGTTGTGGAGCTTGAGCTACGAGATTGGGCCGATCGTCCTCGGGGGACGGTCGGTTTTGGAGGCTCCC
Organism: Lotus japonicus; assembly: GCF_012489685.1. NCBI lineage: Eukaryota > Viridiplantae > Streptophyta > Magnoliopsida > Fabales > Fabaceae > Lotus > Lotus japonicus. The sequence continues at coordinate 10,555,172 of NC_080046.1, forward strand.
AGAACAGTCGTAGTCCCCTAGCTCTGGTCCACAAGGGTTGTGGAGCTTGAGCTACAAGAGTTTAGAGGTCAGGAAAGGAGTTAGCGCCTGATACGAGGGTGGTGTGACTTGATTGCAGATTCAGGGCTGAACTCGGTTGGGCTTCAACCTGATCGCTCGTGCGGTATGGAGTGGAAATGGTGGGATCGCTTGGTCGATCAGGGTTGATCGTCCTTAGTCTTGATCGGGTGAGGAGACAGTGTGATCGACCCGGGGGGTGATCGGCTGGAGCGTCTCCCAGAACAGTGTATTCCCCTAGCTCTGGTCCACAAGAATTGTGGAGCTTGAGCTAATAGAGTTGGAGTTTAAAGTCGGAAGTCCATCTTGAATTCTCTCTCGGAGTAACAATCTCCTAGCTCTAGCATTTAGTGATGGATGTCGAGAGGTAAGTTGTTTTCACTCGAAAAACTTAGTGTTCGCTCAGTGCGATGTTCAGATACTCGGAGGGAAGTTGCCAATTGTCTGACAAATTTCTTAGGACTCGGAGGAATCCTTGCACTCGCTTGACGAGTGGTTGGTCCTTCGAGGATATTTTTCTTGATCTTTAGACAAAGCTATGGATGTGGAGCTTAAGTGACAAGATTGGGTCGATCGTCCTTGAGGGACGGTCGGTTTTGGAGGCTCCCGGAACAGTGTATTCCCCTAGCTCTAGTCCATCATGGAGCTCCAGCTACGAGAGTCAAGAGGTCGGGATATGAGGGTGGTGTGACCTAATTGCGGATTTAAGGGCGAGCCCGGATGAGCCCCAGCCCGATCGCTCGTGTGGTATGGAGCGGAAGTTCTTTGACATTTTGTTGTTACGAGATAGTAGAGTTTCTGAATCTTTGGGACCTGACTAAAACGTTTGGTTTTAGTGGGATGATCGGTCTTGACTAAGCGTTTTGACACTTAGGGTTTTTTGAATTTTTGTTATCCGCTCAGAGGAATTTGAGTCTTCGGGGATTCTCCTATCTTTTCTTCGTCTTCGTTGTCTTATCCTTCTTGGTTTCTTTTATCCGCTCGCCAAGGCGTTCGCGCGCTCGGAGGGACTTCTTAGCGACCGTCCTCGGCTAAGCGTTTTGACGCTTTGGAGGTTTCTTGGCTTGAGCTTCTCCAAACCCTCAATTTTTAGGGGTTATGCTCGTCCTCAAGTAAGTGTCTGAACACTTGGAAATTGGTCTTCGTATTCGTTCTCGCCAAGCATTAAGACACTTGAGGGGGATTTGTCTTCATCTCCTCTCCCTCCGAGCGTTGACATACTCTAGAGGATTTTGTCTTCATATCCGCCTCGCCGAGCATTTGCGATGCTTGGGGAGGATTTCTTCTTCATCTCCCCTTCGCCGAGCGTTGCGATGCTCGGGGATGATTTTTTCTTCATATCCCCCTCGCCAAGTGTTGCAATGCTCGGGGATGATTTTTTATTCATATCCCCCTCACCAAGTGTTGCGATGCTCGGGGATGATTTTTTCTTCATCTCCCCCTCGCCGAGCATTTGCGATGCTGGGGAAGGGTTTCTTCTTCATCTCCCCTTCGCCGAGCGTTGCGATGCTCGGGGATGATTTTTTCTTCATCACCCTCTCGTCGAGCAATGCGATGCTCGGGGAGGATTTCTTCTTCATCTACCTCCCGCCGAGCATTGAGGCACTCGGAGGGGACTTTCAATTCTTTGTTGCCTCAACAGGTTTATTAGTCTCGAGAGGTCTCTCCGTGCCTGACCGGGTCTATGCTCAGCAAGACTTTTAATTATTCGGTGTCTCAACCAATTAATTGGTTTTATGAGGCCTTGTCGTGCTCAGCTGGTTCTGTGTAGTCGGGTCTTTTTATCATCTCGTCCCCTCGACCAATTAATTGGTTTTACGAGGTCTTGTCGTGCCCGGTTGGGTCTATGCCCGTCAGGTCTTTTTATCATCTCGTCCCCTCGACCAATTAATTGGTTTTACGAGGTCTTGTCGTGCCCGGTTGGGTCTATGCCCGTCAGGTCTTTTTATCTTCTCGTCGCCTCGACCAATTAATTGGTTTTACGAGGTCTTGTCGTGCCCGGTTGGGTCTATGCCCGTCAGGTCTTTTTATCTTCTCGTCGCCTCGACCAATTAATTGGTTTTACGAGGTCTTGTCGTGCCCGGTTGGGTCTATGCCCGTCAGGTCTTTTTATCTTCTCGTCGCCTCGACCAATTAATTGGTTTTATGAGGTCTGGTCGTGCCCGGTTGGGTCTATGCCCGTCAGGTCTTTTTATCTTCTCGTCTATGATTCTTCATTGAACCTGCTGTCTGCTTAACCAAGTCATGCTAATACATTCGTTCATATAAGACACATGTAGTATGCTAGTGGAAATTCTAAACATTTAAGAAAACATAGCATATGAGAAAATATAGCATACGAAATATTGTTTAGTCATTTTCATGGTCTTGAACTAGCTGCGAAGTGTAACACTCGGTTGGTGGTCCTTGATCATCCAAATTGCCCTTGGGAATGTGGTGGTAATTTTTCATTTTTTGCTTGATGAGATTCATGGTCCTCGTAGAATTTTTACATGTAGTGTCTCTGAAGCCAATATATGCAGCACACTGCACATGTAGGCAAATTCACCTCTCATGGTGTTAGACCATACTAGTTATTATCACTAGTTTTTGATGTTCCACGTACGTGTAGGAGCATTTAGCAATATTCACATAAGACAAAAAGGTAGAATAGCCAGTAGTGTTAATTAATATGGCTACCTTGGTTTCACATTGTAAAAGTTTTGCAATATGATATACGTGGATCAGATTTTAGCTAAGAGAACTAGTTTTTCAAACTGTTCCTTTTTTCTCATGTAGATGCAAACAATATTAATATAAAAGACAGAAGAATATTAATATACTTGGTCACATGCTTCTTATGTTCTCAATACTGTGTGGATTGGATAACTCGTCCACATTTCATATAAGGTAAAAGATGGGAAAGAGATATGTTCATATGCTTTCAAATCATCTCTACATAAGCCTAACTGCTTAGTTATATCATAATTATTCAAACTTGCAATCCGTGCAAGTGTTCGACAGCCTTCATATAAGGCAAAAATATGCAAGAATGTAATATTCATATGGGCTAACGCGGTAAAAAGGGGCATCTAAATCTATATGTTCTGAGCAGGGCCGGCCCTGGGCCTGTGCAAGCAGGCCCACAGCCCAGGGCCTCCAAAAAAGAAGGGCCCCAAAAAAAATTCGAATACTTTTTACAGCGCTTTTACTTAAAAAAGCGCTGTAAATAGTCAATCTTTTACAGCACTTCGTAACTGGTATACTATTTAACAGCGGCGAGATGTCCGAAGCGCTGTAAAAGGCCTTTTTTTGGCTTAGTTTTCCTATTAAACTTTCTCCAAAAAAAAATTTAGGGGTCCATTTTTATTATTAACCCAGGGCCTCCAAAATGTCGGGACCGGCCCTGGTTCTGAGTTGTGTATGTTGTCATAGCACATAGTTACTGATGACCCGAGGTTTATTCTATGTTTATCGAGTCCTTCTTGTTTCTTCCTTTTCCTTTTTGAGTCCTTTATTGAGTTTCAAGTCAAGTTGAGTCACTTTTTATTTCATAATTGCATCTGCATTAGTTTAGGTGTTTTTAATCAATTTATTTAGTCTTTTTATTAGTTTAGTTAGAGAGTAATTCCTATGGTGAGTTTTGAGCTGAAGTCCTTTGAATTCATGAGTGTTGATTGCACATTGGGGGTTTTATTTGCTGAATTGAATGAAAGGATGGTGAATTATCATGATTAATGACATGTTCCAATGAGTTACATTGTTGTTTTGATGGTTTCTTGAGATTCTTTTCAGGTTTGATAGGTTTTTGATGGCTAATGATGATGGTTGAAAGCTAAGTTAAGAGCCATGATGATAGGAGAAGTGAGAGTTACAAAATTGAAGAAAAATCAGATGAGCCACGCATGTGCGCCTCGTATCCCACGGACATGCGTGGAGCTACTGTTGGAAAACCTGATGCCCATGCATGTGCGCCGTCTGATCCACGCACATGCGTGGTGGCAAAATCTGATGCTATGAATTGTGCGATTTTGAGCGTTTTGCCCACGCATGTGCGTGGAGGAGGCCACGCACATGCGTGGGTTACCGCTGGAAACTCTATAAATATGGATTTTGTTATTTCTTTTAGGGATCTTTGTATTTTCTGAGCAAAACTTAGAGTTCTAGTTTCTTGGAGCTTGTGGGAGGCTTCTTGGCACTCTTGATTCAGGTTTTTGCTCTCTTAATTTGCATTATGAATTCCATAGCCATGCTTGGCTAGTTTCCTTTGTACTTTGGGTGAAGTGAACCTTAGTTTTGATTATGTTTTGAACTTCTGAGTTTCTTATATGAATAAAGTTTCCTTTCTATGTATCTCTTCTCTGTTTCAATATTCTCTTGAATGCATGCAAATGTTTGGCTTTCTCCTTGCACAACGGTAGTTGGTAAGGATTAAGGGACCATGAGATTAGATTGATTTGTTTACTACCACTTAGGTATAAGGGTGGGAACTCTTTGTGTTGGCCTGAACTTATAAACTTCATTCTTCAATTGAATTGACTAAGCACTAAGGAATTAGGTTTGGCAAATGAAATTGAATGTTTTACTTGATTAAGGAATTAACAAGTAGAGGTAGAGGCTATAACATCATGGATAAAGATTCTGAACTTCATATAAGAATTTGATTTGAGAACCATAATTGGACTAAGTGGAGCTTTGCCCAGGGTACTTCTTTATCTGAATTATAATTCTTGCTCTTCATCACAAGTGTGTTAAACACAACAAATCCTCAAACTTATATTGCTTTCTTTTTCACATTCGGAACACAAAACTCTTAGAAGCAATTGATGAACAACTATCCCTGTGGTTCGACAATCTTTTGTATTACTTCGATCAATCCGTACACTTGCGGAATTGCTATCAAGTTTTTGGCGCCGTTGCCGGGGATAGTTTGTTTTGTTGATTGATTCTTGAGTTTTATTGTTTGGAAATTTCATTACCATTGCTTCATTGAATCGGTGCTACTAACCTGTGTGTGAAAGTGATTTTTACAAGGTTCAATGGATGCTTTTGATTTGAGTGGGTTTCATGGATATGACCAACGTCAATACTATGACCAAGGATGGGAAGAACAACCCAATATCTTTTGGGAAGGTGATGAAAACTTCTATCCATGGGATCTACCAAGTCATCAATATTATGCAGAGTTTGAACATCAAGCATTTGATCAAGAACAACCCCATCAATACCACGAGAGCGGAAAAAAGAGCTTGGAAGAGATTGTGGCTGATTTGGTAATTATCAATCAGATTTTCATGGACGAAACCAGGAGTTTCATGAATGAAACCAAGATCAGCTTGAGGAATCAAGAAGCTTCCATCAAGAATTTGGAGACTCAGTTGGGTCATTTAGCCAAAACCATAGCTGAAGGGGTCCCAGAATGTTTCTGCCCTCAAGCTTTGGAGGAGGGAGAACAATCACTTACTATCCATGAAAGTGACATTGTGGAGAAAGGTGAGGAGCCACAAAGTGAAGAATCCCCAAAAGGAGACTTCACCAATGTTCTTGAGACAGAAAGTGATGATACAATGGGTGATCAAATGGAAAATGTGATTGAATGTGGTGATATTCAAGATGTATCCACAGAGGATTTTGTCTTTGGAGACAAAATACAGAAAGATGAGGAGGAAACTCCAAGTCTTAGCATCAATCTCAAGGACCTGTGGATCAATGGAAAGCTTGGCAAGGAACAAGCAAGAGGGTGGAATTTTCTCAACACAAAATGGAAACAAATCCGTGAGAATTTTCTTAAATCCTCTATTCTTAATTTGATTTATGTTGCCATGATATCTGGAAATTCAGGTAATATGATGATGCAGTTGTGTCAAAATTTGCATGATCTAAAGGATCTAATGCAATTTGCTATAAACCCTGGGTAAAACTTTAAGTCCGGGTAGTCTATCAAAGACTTAAAAATTGAGCTTCTTGAGAGACAACCCAAGTCCAGGTTTTCTTTTCTTTAATTTGAGTTTGCTTTAATTTTGTGTTCCTCTATAAAAAAAACATTTTCTTTTTAGGAAGTTAGTGCATCAAGTCTTTTGCATGTTTTGCTTTTTAAGTTTGAGTCAGTATGAATATCCTTGGGTTTCTTGCTGCTATGCTGAACTTGCTTAAGTGGTTTCACCCTTGACGTAGCTGCTTTTTATTGAAAGTTGATGATACTTCCATGTTTTTATCTTGTGGTCTTTGTACATGCTATTGTGATTGGAAGGTGAGGTAACTTGATCATACTTGCTTGAGTTCATAAGAAAGGGTGTTCCACTTCAACACCCTATTGTTTTTGTTGAGTGCTGAGTATCTCAAAGTTTATTCCTAACATGCTTGCACACACTTAGCTCTGTTTTGAAATGCATATTGGTTGTTGCTTAGTGCTTGAATTTTTGAAGAGACTTGGTAGGAAATTCTTTCTGGCCTCAGAATTTTGTTAAAATTGCACTTTTTCCCCTAGTTGCCCGAGTTGAGCCTTATAATTGAATAATTTTCCTTCGTCCCCAAACTGTGGTGAATTGTGTTGTTGGTGAATGTCTTATGGTTTTGATTGAGCAGGTAAAATTATAAAAGGACTTCCTTCCTAACAAAGAAAAGAAAAAAAAAAGCTAGCTGAATTGTCAGAAGAAGGGTAAGTGCCTTGACAATTGAAAAAAAAATGGAGAAAAGAAATATGAAAAGAAGGAAGGAGTCCCAAAGTCTTAACATTCTGCTCAGGTTGTATTGGATAGAGAAGTTACTCACCCCAACATGTCTTGAGAGCCCCTTGTGCTATCCTTTTTCTTTGTTTCCCTACCTTTATCCTAGCCAAAGTTACAACCATTTCTGATTCTTGCTACTTTGCAACTAACTTTGAATTGATTGATTATCAGGGCTGAAGTATTGGGTTTGTATGTTAGAGCACCCAAAATGTGAGGAGAGTGGTTGACATGAGAGGAAGTTGATGAGCTCTTGCTTGGAAGTCTTGGTTACTCTTGCTGACCACTCATCTTTACTTGTGTGCATTTGACCTTTCTTTTGTTTTGTGAAGTATCTTGTTTTGAAAAGCCTAAGCAGCTGAAGAAGGGGTGATTTAGTCTGTGCTTGAGGACAAGCTACCTTGAGTTTACGCTTGAGGACAAGCTGCCGTTGAGTATAGTGGTGTGCTGACCCGAGGTTTATTCTATGTTTATCGAGTCCTTCTTGTTTCTTCCTTTTCCTTTTTGAGTCCTTTATTGAGTTTCAAGTCAAGTTGAGTCACTTTTTATTTCATAATTGCATCTGCATTAGTTTAGGTGTTTTTAATCAATTTATTTAGTCTTTTTATTAGTTTAGTTAGAGAGTAATTCCTATGGTAAGTTTTGAGCTGAAGTCCTTTGAATTCATGAGTGTTTATTGCACATTGGGGGGTTTTATTTGCTGAATTGAATGAAAGGATGGTGAATTATCATGATTAATGACATGTTCCAATGAGTTACATTGTTGTTTTGATGGTTTCTTGAGATTCTTTTCAGGTTTGATAGGTTTTTGATGGCTAATGATGATGGTTGAAAGCTAAGTTAAGAGCCATGATGATAGGAGAAGTGGGAGTTACAAAATTGAAGAAAAATCAGATGAGCCACGCATGTGCGCCTCGTATCCCACGCACATGCGTGGAGCTACTGTTGGAAAACCTGATGCCCACGCATGTGCGCCGTCTGATCCACGCACATGCGTGGTGGCAAAATCTGATGCTATGAACTGTGCGATTTTGAGCGTTTTGCCCACGCATGTGCGTGGAGGAGGCCACGCACATGCGTGGGTTACCGCTGGAAACTCTATAAATATGGATTTTGTTATTTCTTTTAGGGATCTTTGTTTTTTCTGAGCAAAACTTAGAGTTCTAGTTTCTTGGAGCTTGTGGGAGGCTTCTTGGCACTCTTGATTCAGGTTTTTGCTCTCTTAATTTGCATTATGAATTCCATAGCCATGCTTGGCTAGTTTCCTTTGTACTTTGGGTGAAGTGAACCTTAGTTTTGATTATGTTTTGAACTTCTGAGTTTCTTATATGAATAAAGTTTCCTTTCTATGTATCTCTTCTCTGTTTCAATATTCTCTTGAATGCATGCAAGTGTTTGGCTTTCTCCTTGCACAACAGTAGTTGGTAAGGATTAAGGGACCATGAGATTAGATTGATTTGTTTACTACCACTTACGTATAAGGGTGGGAACTCTTTGTGTTGGCCTGAACTTATAAACTTCATTCTTCAATTGAATTGACTAGGCACTAAGGAATTAGGTTTGGCAAATGAAATTTAATGTTTTACTTGATTAAGGAATTAACAAGTAGAGGTAGAGGCTATAACATCATGGATAAAGATTCTGAACTTCATATAAGAATTTGATTTGAGAACCATAATTGGACTAAGTGGAGCTTTGCCCAGGGTACTTCTTTATCTGAATTATAATTCTTGCTCTTCATCACAAGTGTGTTAAACACAACAAATCCTCAAACTTATATTGCTTTCTTTTTCACATTCGGAACACAAAACTCTTAGAAGCAATTGATGAACAACTATCCCTGTGGTTTGACAATCTTTTGTATTACTTCGATCAATCCGTACACTTGCGGAATTGCTATCAAGTTTTTGGCGCCGTTGCCGGGGATAGTTTGTTTTCTTGATTGATTCTTGAGTTTTATTGTTTGGAAATTTCATTACCATTGCTTCATTGAATCGGTGCTCCTAACCTGTGTGTGAAAGTGATTTTTACAAGGTTCAATGGATGCTTTTGATTTGAGTGGATTTCATGGATATGACCAACGTCAATACTATGACCAAGGATGGGAAGAACAACCCAATATCTTTTGGGAAGGTGATGACAACTTCTATCCATGGGATCTACCAAGTCATCAATATTATGCAGAGTTTGAACATCAAGCATTTGATCAAGAACAACCCCATCAATACCACGAGAGCGGAAAAAAGAGCTTGGAAGAGATTGTAGCTGATTTGGTAATTATCAATCAGATTTTCATGGACGAAACCAGGAGTTTCATGAATGAAACCAAGATCAGCTTGAGGAATCAAGAAGCTTCCATCAAGAATTTGGAGACTCAGTTGGGTCATTTAGCCAAAACCATAGCTGAAGGGGTCCCAGAATGTTTCTGCCCTCAAGCTTTGGAGGAGGGAGAACAATCACTTACTATCCATGAAAGTGACATTGTGGAGAAAGGTGAGGAGCCACAAAGTGAAGAATCCCCAAAAGGAGACTTCACCAATGTTCTTGAGACAGAAAGTGATGATACAATGGGTGATCAAATGGAAAATGTGATTGAATGTGGTGATATTCAAGATGTATCCACAGAGGATTTTGTCTTTGGAGACAAAATGCAGAAAGATGAGGAGGAAACTCCAAGTCTTAGCATCAATCTCAAGGACCTGTGGATCAATGGAAAGCTTGGCAAGGAACAAGCAAGAGGGTGGAATTTTCTCAACACAAAATGGAAACAAATCCGTGAGAATTTTCTTAAATCCTCTATTCTTAATTTGATTTATGTTGCCATGATATCTGGAAATTCAGGTAATATGATGATGCAGTTGTGTCAAAATTTGCATGATCTAAAGGATCTAATGCAATTTGCTATAAACCCTGGGTAAAACTTTGAGTCCGGGTAGTCTATCAAAGACTTAAAAATTGAGCTTCTTGAGAGACAACCCAAGTCCAGGTTTTCTTTTCTTTTCTTTTCCAGCTTCACCCCGAAATCCAGCAGCTGCGGGGGCTACCAGTGTGGAGTAAACGGCGGAGTTCCAATCAGAGAAGAAGATTGACCTTGGTGCACTGCACTTTTCAAATCTGTTCACTTAAAGCCTTGTGTTTTCTTCTCATGTCACAGGATCCTCAGGTCTGCTCATTGTTTCTTTCTCCTCTTGAGATCTAAACAGAGCACGAAATGAGGGAGATGGAGAAAGGAGGAAAAGGAGGTGGAGGGGAGTTCAGTGGTGGTTTTTGGTGGATGAGCGGTTCAGCGTTGTTGCTTCCGTTTTCAAGTTCTTTTGTACCTTCTTTTCCTTCACCGATCTACCTGGATCTTCCGTTCTCTTTGTTTGATTTTCACATGGGCCATGATGAAGATGAAGGAGCCGTGGGAATACCATTGCTGCAGTAGCAGGAAACATCAAGTGGTAGGCATGGAGGACAGTGTCGTTTGCGTTGAAGCTGCCGGTTGCTTAGACAGAGCATGGGTCTTCTTATCTCTTCTCAAATCTTCTTGGATCCGGTTGTTGTCGGCGGGGCTGCAGTGAGCTTTTTCCCATAACATGGTGGAGGAGAAGTTTTACCGGTCCCCACTGACGGCGCCAATTGATCGGGGAGCGACCAAACTACCCAAGAAGCCGGGGGTAGGAAGAAGGTGAGGGGCGCGGCGAAGCTGGGACGGTCGGAGAAGGTCCCGGGAGGGGCTCCTGCAAGGGACTCCAATGCCAAAGTAAGTAGGGGAATGAGAGTGAGTGAGTGAAGAGGTGAAGAAATGAGTTACCTTAACATGGAGGAGGAGCCCTCCTTATATACATGAAGGGAAATTAGGGTTTGAGTCATGCAACGTCATGCATGGCTCATACTTGGTTCATCCTGGGCCGTTGGATCCTCTGTCGCTCCCTGCCGCAAAGCAGTGATCCAATGGTCCAGGGTTCCTTGGGATCTATGCCTCCAACCACTAGTACCGTAGGGTGGTTGGGATAGGTCAACTCCTACATGGTGGGCCCGGTGATTGTCTTGTACTCAAAAGGGAAGTCTCCTCCGTCCCAAGCGGGTCGGGAGGAGGTAGCGATCGTTTAGTGGGTGATCGTCCCATTAGGTCCACTCCGGTCGTCCGTTCAAGGGTTTCTTGGAGCGGTGGTCGTCCACGGGCGGTGGTGGCCGTTTCATTAGGTTTCCGCCCTGGGCCTGCTCTGGTCGTCCGTGCCATGGTTTCCCAGAACAGTAGTCCCCCAGCTCTGGTCCACTGCGACAGTGGAGCATGAGCTTTAAGGGCGGCGTTTTCGCGGAAGAGTTACTAGGGTTCTTGGAACAGTCATGCATGCCCTGTATGCGGGTGGCTCCCAGTCGTTCGATCCTCTTGTCATTCCTGCGACGCCAGTGAGATCTCACGGTCCAGGATTCCCCGTGGTAGGTTCAGTCCCTAGCTTTCTAGGGTGGTTGACGGAAGTTAACTCCTAGGTCCTGGGTCCCACCGTTGTCCTTTGTGGGAGTGTGGGGTCGGACCTAGGTATTTCCCAAGTTTCCAGAACAGAACCATCTTTTAACTATTCCATTAGCCATTTAATCTTTTATGGCCCTTGTTCTAACACAGAGAATAGAATGGGAATTGTGTCATACAAAAAACAAAATCAAAATTTCCAAGTCCCATGAATGTGTTATGTGTTGTTTAATTTCAATTGGAAATTGAACCAAGATGGTGTTTTGGATTTAATTTGAGTTTGTCGATGGAAAGATTTTCAATGAGCGTAAGTGCTTCTTCTACAATACCATGGGTCGTGATCTTGAAAACATTGACATGAGAGTCGCAGGGAGAGGCCAGTGGAGAGTTATGGGGAAAGACAAATATATTTATATCCCCGGAAACAATCAGGTGATTGGGAAGAGGAATACCCTGAATTTTTGGGATGTGCAAGGAGCCTATGCTAGGAGGACCGAATGGGTGATGCATGAGTTTCGTCTTGTGTTTATTGCTAACCCATCTAAGGTAAATAATAAAGTATTGACTTACTTTTTTTTGGTACATCGAAAAGTAAAAAATTACACTCTCCAGTGACTTACTAACGGTTATGGATTCACATTAAGCCAAATAAGTTTTTATAAGGGTAGAGAAAGCCCGACCTATAAAATATCTTTTGGAGTAAAATTAGACCTAACTCGAATTCTTAAACTGACCATTTTAATTTACACCAAAATTGAGCAGAAATTTAGAGTAATGCATTTTAAAATATCATGAGAATGGTTGGTTGGTAGGTAGGATATATCACAAAGTCGGGTTCCTTTTGTCTTATTCATCATTGATTACTAAACTTTATTACTCAAAATGTAGATGGCAAACTGGTCTGTTTATCGCATCTTTAAGAATAAAGATGAAAAGAAGGTGAAGGATGCAAAATGGTGTAATGAGGAAAGCTCTAATGGTGAAAGTATCGAAGTCAATGATTTCAACATTGAGAGTGACTATTTCTCATAACCTTTCTCAATAGTCCGTTCCTTAAGTGAGGGCAGCAAATCTTCTTGAACAAAAACTTGTTCATGTGTTCTTTATCAATATCATCTTTTATAATTGACTAATAAATAATTTTTTATGTTATGATATTATTTTTCTGGTACAAATGCATATTATGATATGATAAATAATAATGAGTTTTGAAATTAAAATAGGAATCACAACTCTCTAAAGCAAAAAGGGTTTGAAAGAGCTACTATGCCTTAAATACATGTCTATAACATCTTATTCTCAAACACTTTTCAATCAAATATCAATTACAACCCAGCTGCAAAAATTGCCAACTTTCCATCTCTAGCACTGAGGTCACCGCCAGAAACAGGGACATCCACAGACAAACAACCTCTGGCGCGTGGTGCTGTGAATATCTCCGATGCCAATCCACCCAATGCTGGTTTTTGTTGGAGCAATGCGGTTTGGAATTTGGATAACAAGTTTTCCATCACACTAATGGAGTGGATTTCCTTAATTCCTTTGATTAATGATTGATAGTATTGGATTGGAATCATAAGATTCAAACGAATGTAATAAATGTTACTACATAATTTATAAAAAAAAGTAAATACTTATTAAATTGCATTAAAAATATATCCTAATGTTGATAATAAAGATGATAAATTAAAATTTAACCAAGAAGTAACAATTCATTAAAAAAATTGAAATCAAACATTATTAATTCTCTATTTTAACGCATTTATGTTCAACAGTTGAGGAAGCTTATACTGAAAACTATTTTGTTGCATCTATATACTTATTAAAAGAAAATCCTTATCCACAAAAAATTAACACATGGCATTACCAGAATGATTTTCCTCTCACCCCTCTCTCTGGCTGACAAGTGTCACAGCCAGAGAGACTTTCACAAATTAATTATACAAATCGATTTCCCTATAATTTTGATTCTTTGTCCCCTATTAAATGAAAACATTATAAAGGAGCCATGAGTCTCTCCAAAATAAAATTCATGCACAACCCATTATAAAGGAGCTATGGATCAACCAAAAGCCCACAACCATGAAACAATTAAAAGGGCCATAATTGCAAAAGAAACAGAAAAATTGTTCAGAGTGGGAATTGGTCAAGGCATCTACAACATATGCCTTCAATTTCGCAAACGAACATATTGGGAAAACTAATCACATTTTTCTGAAAAGTATTGGAAGATAAGTAATTAAATGCAGAGACTTATTTTGGGGTGTGAGCCACGTTTTTTGGCCTCAATATCCTCCACCTTTTTAAGCCTAATGTAAATCTGGTTAATATTAATTTCAGTATATCAATTTTGATATGAACATACATACTTAAATAAAAAGAATAAAATTTATTGTGCAACGCACGGGTAAGAAACGCTCACAAAAATTAATTGGGTTTCTTTTATTGTTAGATAAATAAATATAATTTATAGAATCACCTCATAGATTAAGGAGTTAATATTCAATTTAAGTTAATGCATTTCCTTTTTTAAAAAATTGTAAAAAAAATTGAGTTTGAAATTTAAAATGAGTACGAAATAATAGTAATTGGGGCCAAATTTTCGGTCAGATTTTAAAACATTTTTCTTAAATGAGTACTGTATATTTATGTTTAAATCACATGGTAAAAAACTTTCACAGGGAAAAATATTTTACATTAAGAATAATTCAGGTAAAAACTAATAATTTTTCCTAACTCTTCATTCCCCTCCAACCCTTATGTCTCATAGCTTTTACCACTTTTGCTAACTCTCGAGAACAATTTTTCATCTAATTTAAGTATATTTTTCATAATTTTAAAAATATTTAGGATTAAATATAAAAAAAAAATTTATCAAATTTTGCAAGTTGTGTGATACCATTGTGATTGATTTTGTTTGGTTAAATGCTTATTTTTTTTATTATATCTTCATTTTTTAATACGTGCCTAAATAATGAGATCAATATTCGCCGTGCAACGTACAGGGTAAAAACGCTAGTACATGTAATATAGATTTAGGTTCATCAGTATTCTTTTCAAGATCAGCATCAAGTTAAGATAATTAATTAAGTTTGTCAACCATTGATTTAATTAGAAATTAAAGACTTATGATTAATACTTGCTATTTATCACACGTGACCCTCTCCACATTTCTTCCTTCTTCTTTACAAGGCAATTGAATGGGTATATCTTGAAACCATAAATCGGAAAGAAAAAAAACCCGTAATGTTAAACTGAAATTCTGAAAAAATTTGAAACCCGTATAATGGTCATATAGTGATTTTCTACTCCCTTTTTTCGTCTTTCTTTGCCTCCACAGTTATTGGGCAGCAACTGTGAGAAATTGATTGGGTACCTTTCTCATTGATCTGTGAATAATATATATACATGAGTTATAACGTATGGTCAACTAACTAATTATGACACAACGTAATTACAGGAGAATAATCAGAAATTATTACAACGAATATTCTATTCTATCCCACCCCCACAGTCGAAGTGGGAGGGTCACAGACGGTTAGACTGGTCCGAAAATCATCAAAAAGAACACGGGGAAGACCTTTGGTGAAGATATCTGCAATCTGGTATCGGGAAGGAACATGAAGAACTCGTACCTGACCACGTGCTACCTTTTCCTGAACAAAATGAATATCCATCTCAATATGTTTTGTACGCTGATGCTGCACAGGATTACCGGAGAGATAGATGACACTAACATTGTCACAATACACCAAAGTGGCTCGTGGAAGCAGAAAGTGAAGCTCCAGAAGAAGATTACGAAGCCAACAAGATTCAGAAACAACATTGGCTACACCCCGGTACTCAGCCTCAGCAATGGAACGGGAGAGAGTAGGCTGTCGTTTAGAAGACCAGGAGATGAGGTTGTCACCAAGGAATACACAATAGCCAGACGTGGAACGTCGAGTGTCAGGACATCCATCCCAATCAGCATCAGTGTAAGAAATGAGCTTCTGAATGGGAGATGGGGTCAAAGACAAGCCAAAATGAATAGTACCCTGAACATAACGCAGGATGCGTTTGAAAGCAAGCATGTGATCCGTGCAAGGAGCATGCATGTGAAGGCAAACCTGTTGAACAGCATAAGAGATATCAGGGCGAGTAAAAGTGAGATATTGTAATGCACCTGCAAGACTTCGATATAGAGTGGGATCCTCATAAGGAGTGTCGGAGGAGGTGCTGAGCTTCTGTTTGGTGTCAACAGGAGTGGCAGACGGTTTGCAGGATGCCATGCCAGCACGCTCAATAATCTCTGAGGCATAAGTACTCTGACTTAGAAAGAGGCCATGAGGATGGCGATGAACGACAATGCCCATAAAATAGCTCAGAGGGCCTAGATCCTTCATCGCAAATTCAGAGGCCAAGAGAGACATGATCTGACGTCGAAGATCCTGCGTGGAAGTGATGAGGATGATGTCATCAACATAAAGTAGGATGTATGCCATGTCAGAACCCTGTCTGTAGATGAAGAGAGAGTGATCTGAAGTGCTATGGCGAAAACCAATGGTGGCTACATAATTAGCAAAACGTTGGTACCACGCCCTGGGAGCTTGCTTGAGGCCATAGAGGGACTTTTTCAAGCGACAGACATGATCAGGATGATGTAGGTCACGAAAACCGAGGGGCTGAAGCATGTAGACAGTCTCATGAAGATCACCATGCAGAAAGGCATTCTGGACGTCGAGTTGGTGAATGGGCCAAGACTTGGAGAGAGCTATGGTGAGAACAGTGCGAATTGTAGCAGGCTTCACCACTGGACTAAAAGTCTCATCACAATCAACACTTGCAACCTGTGACCTGCCATCACCTACAAGACGAGCTTTGTAACGCTCAAAAGAGCCATCAGATTTTTTCTTATGCCGAAAAATTCACATACAACGAATAATATTAGCATCACAAGGTCGAGGGACTAAATCCCACGTCTTATGTGAGAAATTGATTGGGTACCTTTCTCATTGATTTGTGAATAATATATATACATGAGTTATAATGTATGGTCAACTAACTAATTATGACACAACGTAATTACAGGAGAATAATCAGAAATTATTACAACAAATATTCTATTCTATCAGCAACAACTACACCTCCTCATGTCATAAGATCTCTCAATAAACTAAATCACAGAAATAGTAAAAAATTGCTGCCCACCGCAATGCTATGTGGCTTCAATGTCATGAAACAGCACTGTAAGAAGGGCACCAAGTGGTTATTTGCAGGATTTGGATGCTGAATTTGAGATAAGTGAATTGATGAATAATGAGGATTCAAATGGTGAGGGTGAACAGGTTTAGGTAAAGGGTGAAAATTTAGGAATTGAGCCGACTCCAGGGTTGAGGAGAATTAGGGATATGAGTGTTTAGGTTTGTGGGGAGGGTCACGTGATAAATAATAAGTTTTAATCCTAACCCTTTAATTTTTAATTAAATCAATGATTGAGATTTGGAGTACGTTTTTTAATTGACTCTTGGAGTTAATATATCCTCATCTTTTTAAAATTAGTAAGTTAATAACCTACAACTTTAGGAGTATATTATAATTCTAAAATTAAAAATTAAGTTCTATCTTTCTTGCTTATTCGTTCTAAAAAAAGATATTCTTAGTTGAATGATTTTATTTGTTACGTAGATAATTTTTTGTATTTATATTTGTGTTTTTTATTTAAAAAGTTAGTTGTATTTTTTGTTTTCTATTAACAAAAATAGTGAAAAATATATTTTGGTTAGCTAAATTGCGGGTAATGGGTACGGGTACTGGCATATAAGTACTCAGAGGGTATGGGGACGGGCATTCAAGTTGCTACCCACGCGGGTATAGGGACGGGTACGGATAATTTTTTAAAACGCGGGTATAGGGATGGAAACTATAGTACTCTACCCAGACCCTACTCATTGTCATTCCTATTTAGAACGCTGAAATTAACACAATTTAAAAAAAATTAAACTAGTTAAATAAACTTTAAATAATAAAAATGTTATGTTAAAGGTAGTTTTTAGTGTCGCCCCGAATCTAATTCCCTTCTTTTTTTTAAGTAGGGTTCGGTAAAACAAAAGTAATTTTTGAATTTTCACAATCTCAATTTTCAATGACCGATACCCAATTTTAATTTTTTTTTACAAGATGATGGAACCTGACTCCGTCATTTTTGGCTACCCTACCATCTACTTCTACATGTGAGAATTTTCCCCCTTCTTTGATAGCGTTTGAATAATCAGAGACTTTTCACACCAACTTTCATTCGATTGGTAAATTCTCTTTTGTAAACTTTTTCTGCCATTCTTTTGTTGAATGCTTCTAAAGCATTGTATCTAACTATGCTTGTTCAAGTTAGTTTATTTTATTTGAATTCATTGGAATGGATGTGCATTGCTTTTGTGAGGGTTTTGATTAATACCTACTCCACTTTTTTTTCGATCTTATTTTCACTCATTTTCTCTTCGTATCTCTCTTTTTTTCAACTTCGAAGCGCGTATTGTGTATATAAACCTATCTTTGAACAACAACAATCAACCTCATTTGCAGGATGGCTGCATCTTCTTCAAGGCCTGCATAGGAAGCCAAATGTGAGAGAATAGAGGGGCCAAATTGGCTTGAACTTCCTAGAGAAGTCACTGAAAAGATTCTACACAAGCTTGGTCCCTTTGAAATTTTCATAAGTGCAAGCCTTGTGTGTCCTTTATGGTGGAAAATCTGCATGGACCATTGACTTGACCAATGACCACCCACCCTTGCGCTCCACACTCCAAATTGGAGAAGTTTTGTATCCATGCCATTGAACGAAGTTGCGGTCATTTAGAAGACATTAGTATTCAGGATATTGCCAATGATGAAATCTTCAAATGCATTGTTGATAGGCAATCTCATCATTTTTTCTCTTTATTGCCTTAATTCCATGTTTTATAATTAGTACTGATACTGATTTTCCATGTTTTTCACTATGGGCTCATTTTTGTTTTTATTTAGTTTTTATTTTTATAAAGAGCATGTGAAATTCGAGTGAGGATTCAAATTCAACATGGCTTGGAACTTGGAAGTTTCATAATTTTGTTTAAACATGTTTCTTTGTATCTGTTTTCCTTTTTTCTTTCCATGTTTTATAGCGGAAGTCATCTAAGACGGATGCGGCTTTTGATTAGCTTGGAAGTTTCAGATACTCAATTGAGTGAGGCTGTGAAGAAGCTTCCACTGTCGGAGGAGTTTGAAATGTCATTCGGCGAGCTATCCGAGGATACTTTGGAACTCATGGGCAAATGTTGCCCACATTTGAAAGTGCTTAAATTTAACACTGACGAAGAGAATGGCTTCGAGGATGATTATGAGGAACTTGCTATTGCAAAGAACTTGCCTCAGCTACGTCATCTCCAGCTTATGGGAAACAGGCTCGCCAATCATGGTTTGCTTGCCATTCTTGATGGATGTCCTAATCTTAAATCTCTTGATCTGCGTGTTTGTTCTAATGTCGATTTGAGCGGAAGTTTGAGGGAAAGGTGTCTTAAGCAAATAAGAGATTTACGTCTTCCAGAAGACTTGAGTGAGGTTTCCATCTACGTTGAAGGTCGTAACGATATTTCTTTTGATGGACGTAACTGTGGATGTGACATTGACAGAGAGTATTTAGAACATCTTATGGCCATTGATAGGGCACGTAGACCATTTCCTGAGTATGAGTGTATGACTACTTTGATCTATTTTGATTCATGTTTTAGTTAAGTGATTATATGTTCTTTTTGGATATGTTGATCACCTGCAGGTACTGTTCTATATTGCATTTATTTTTGGATTGAAGTGCCTCAATGGTTGTTCTAAATGCCATGGTTCTTTTACTTTTGTAGTGTCCTAGTATTCAGATATGAGTGGTTCACATACTTTGTTACGATGGCTTAAGTATTTTGTTTTTGTTGTCGAATCTCTTTGGTTCCCAATGTTTTTTTTATTTAATTTTTGGAGGTTCTTCTGCATTTTTCCTTTCTCAAGCATTGTTCTAATGCCAGTTATTTATTCCATAAGGAATTTGGATTGCCTGTAGTTATGGAAACCTTTAAATTCACACAACCATGGAGTTTGAGCCTTTAGATCAAATTTAGATAACTCAGATTTTGAGTTTACCTGTATTGTTAGATCCTTATGAACTCTTGTATTCTATATATGATGGATGTTGCTGCTTACTAGTTTAAGTCCAATTTGCTCATCCCTCTATCACTCCACATATTTCTTATTAACTCATGAAACTTTAGCAATACTACTGATTATTGCCATACCGAAACTGTTAAATTCTAAGGTCATTGCTAAAGAGGTTGATTTGACAGCAACTACTGACTGCTGGACATGAAGCTTGTTTGCATGAAAACTCAAGATTAAGTTGTTGATATTTTCAGTAAGCCCCTCAAGTTTGAAAATTTTAGAAGATTGAGACCAAAAGAATTTTGAGAATTTTCTAATCAGTGGTACTTTAGAAATAAAGTTAGTAGTAATTAGAAAATAGAGATTGCATGGTTACAAGACTATGATTTTTGAGCTTTGAGCTGTTACCGGTTTTCATTACCTATATTGGATATTCTAGTAATGAGATATTAGTGTTGTGTATCCTTGTTTGCAGTTTCTTTTCCTTCTTCCCTTAAGTTTAAACCTTTTGTATATGTTGTATTGCTACTGGGATTGTTTTCCAATCTAGGTTTTCTCTGATTTTATAAAATTGATCAAACTATGGTATGGCCACTCAAATTGGGATGAATTCATGCTTCTATGAGTGCTGAAACAAAAACAACTAGAATTGTGCATAAATTTGTTTTAATCTGTTCTGGATGTTCTTGTGATGAACCCCATAGCTATGGGAAGTGAATTTTAATTTGACACAAATCCAGACTGGGATTGGTAGAACTTTCAGTGGGCAGTTAGTGAAATTATGCTGAACAACACTTTTCGGAGTAATGCCTCGACTTCTTTCTTCTGTTTCTTCGATGTGCAAAACTGATATTTGCAATTTAGTATAAACATAAGCAATGAGTTAAGCAATCAGCCTAATCTGCTTTAGTTTATCATATGCAGTTACACATTTTAGTAGTAGCAAGTTAATTAATTGGTTGGATGGGATTGTGTTTATATCTTGAGAATTACTTGGCAGAAAATGAAACAAATTTAGAACTGAAAATGACTATCTCTCATCAATACTTGTGATGTAATTTTGGAGTTCTACATTTGATAATTTTTTTAATACATGACAGCTTAATGGATCACTGAAGTCTGAAGGTGTGTAAATTTACAAATGTTCAGTGTTATTTTAATTACACGACTCTTTGGGTTGTATAGTCGTCTATTAGTTTATTAGAGTTGACGATTATGGAACTAAAGTATGTACTAGTGAATTAAATCATGTGTTAAGTGATTAGATTAATCATATAATGCAAATAAGGTGGCTTCAAACTTTAGTTGCTCCTTAAAAAAACCTGTAGTTGCTAAACCTGTCCAATACTGTTTTTTTGAAGTCAATATGTATATTCATTAAGAAATAGAAGAATCAGCTGCCAAGCTAAGAAGAATCCCTACTGGAGGGTCTCCCCACCAAGAGCAGTTTGGATACAAATGACAATCAGCAGCTAACGCATGGGCCACCCTATTGGTGCTCCTGCCTTCGAAAATAAAATCAAACTTAGTAAAAGTAGGAACTAAACTTAAACAATCATCTATAATTTGCTGTAAAATAGGAAAACTATGTGGGCTCTTGAAAGCTTCTACGAGCTGCTTGCAATCTGAAGAGAAAATAAGCTGGTCCAGGTTCCAATCCAAAGCCTTTTGCACACTCCATCTGAAGCAAAGAGCTTCTGCCAAGAGGGGGTCCATACGATGATCCACATACTGAGTTGCTGCTGCTTGAAACACACCTTCTGCATTTCTCACCACTAACCCATACCCTGTACTCTCCTTGCCAGACCAACCTGCATCAATGTTGATCTTCAAAAAGCCCTCACTTGGAGGAGACCAGCTGGCCTGCTCATGCCTTTGAGTCCCTTTGACCTGTCCAATACTGTTGTAGACAAGTGATATAGCATGATTCTAAAATCCGTCACCTCTAAAAAATAGTCTTGCAAATTCTCCATGCTTTTGAATTTGAAGGGCCTCCAAGAACCACACTACACTGCAATCTCGACCACCTTCAATATATCTTCTTCACAAGATGAGTACATATATAAAGTAGATGCTTACTCGTGCAAAACTCTTCCTTCTTTCCATCACTCGGCAACTTTCCATTATTTGCATTAACATAGCAACTAGCTTGACCAAATGAATTCAAGACAACTAGCAAGCTATTTAACTTTGGCAACAAAGCCTTTCATCTTGATACCAGTAATTCACTAAACATTCTGATAGCACTCAGTGCTTCCTCTATTAAACCTAAAGCACCTAAGCAATCCTCCTAAGAGTTTACCTCGCGACAAACGTGCTTGAAAGTGACATGCCTATGGTGAATAGCAATGGAGATAACATCAAACAAGACATCATACAAGGATAAGACATGATAGATTAGAGGCATCAAGCAACCGAATGACATTCAAGGAATTACTCTCACATATCACCCGATGACTTCCTAAGTCCCAAGCCAACAACACACTATGCTTCAAAGCCAAAAGCTCAGCATGAAGAAGACAAGTACCATGAAAGGAAGCTGAAAAATCTGTCACTCACTCGGAAGAAGAGTTACCAATGATGGCCACCAACACCCATCGAGTTGCTACTTGGGAAAAAGCAACCAATCATGTTCGTCTTAATAAAAGAGCCAAGAGGATGGGACCAAACAAGGCGATCAAGTCCTTTATTGAGGAGGAAATTTGGTGCAAAATGACATCAATTGACCATGGGGGTAAAAAGTTCAATGACATTATTTCGCCAATGCCAAATCCACCAAGTGATAAGCACAAACCTCCAATGATCTTGGTGGTGGATGAGAAAAGCGAGCCAAGTTTATGGTTACTGTGAAGAAAGGTTGCAGATGTCGGAACACCACTCCCGAACCAAATTTCACGAGCTTGAAAGTAATCGTGTCGGTGGAGAATTGTTTCTTGATTGTTTGAAGAACGGTTGCACAAATGAGAAAAACAAACGAGCATTCCTTAAACTATTTGCAGGAAGCACATCATGAAAGAGCAGCCATAGAAACAATTTTATTTTTTTCTTCCATTTTGAGGTGCCACGCCTACAAGAATTATGTATCAGGTTGCCCATGCATAAGTTGATCTAGACGAATAGGCACTCGAAGAACATCCCTACCAATACCAAGCATCAGTAACATCGTGGTTTTGATGATCCATGATAATCGAGATCTACTGTTTTAAATTAGGCCTGCTCAAAAAAATCGGTCCGAACCAGACCCGATTCACCCGAGCCAAACCCAATGCAAACGGGTGGTTCAACACGGGTTCACGGTTCAGCGGGTCACTTTTCCGATTCCAAATAAGTTCACACGGGCGGGTTCGGCTCAGCAAAATAAAAACCATCGGTGACCGGGCCCGACCGCCTAAATAAATATATAATATACAAAAGTTTGAATTTTAAAATGTCTAGACTCCGATCCGGATCCTCTCCAGCAATCCAAAACTGTCCAACCCCTCCAGCAGTGATTTGGACCGTCAGATGCATCTTGTGGCTCAGATAATTTACCAACATAAAACACCTAAAAATTAACTAGCCACAAAATGCATTTGACGGTCTAAATCACTGCTGGAGGGGCTGGACAGTTTTGGATTGCTGGAGATCATGGGCTGGAATCCTCTCCAGTGAAATCCTCTCAAGTTTTCTCCAGTTGACATTTGTGGCGGTCTGCCACAAAGTCTGTTAATTTTTTTCAGCAGCATTTTGTGGCAGCTGGAAAAATGTTGTGGCGGTTCAACACCGCCACAAATGTCCACTGAAAAAATTGAGAGAATTTCACTGGAGAGGATCCGGACCCAGGATCCGGATCGTCTAGACTCTTAGACTCTAGAGCCGTGCGTCCAACTTTGTGACCTTTTAGTCTTGTCCACTCAATCACATAACTTGTCTTGTCATTCCCGAGCCAAGTCCATTCTCTTTCTTTGTTTTTTTTTTATTAATTCTCTCCTCTTTCTTTCATTTAAACATAGGAACCGTAGTGCACCTCCTCTCTTTTTCTTTCACTCACAATTCATAGGAAATCCAAAGGCTCACATACCAGAAATCCAACCATAGTGTATCCTCTTGCTCTCCTTGTCTGAAAGTTCTCCTTCAGCATCATACTTTGTCATGACGGTTGAGAGGTTGCGGTTGAAGATTGGCAGTGGTCATTGACTAAAACCTCATCCCCAACACTCTGAAAGTCGACAAACTCAGAGTCGTTCCCTTCATCCTGATGGTTGACGTTTTGAGAGAGAAGGCACTAGATGCATGACGCCATGGAGGAGTTGAAGCAAAAGTGGAAGCTTTGTTCTCATTTGATGGTAGATTTGTAGCAACCTTCGTTTTTTCAAATACAACATCTTCTTTTTTTCTTGAAATGTAACCTTTCTGGACTATTGTTTCCTCTTCTTGTTTGATATTCTTTTATGGGTTCAATTCAAATGTAATATCTTTTGCTACTCTTTCATATTTACAAAATCTTGCTATTCTTTCTAGAATCAAGGTGTTTTTGTGGTCTGAAGTCCAAACCCGCCCAAACCCACCCGAACCATCCATTAACCCGAATAATGCGAACCCGACTAACCCAAGCAACTAAACAGACGAAATCTGTCCCAGTATATTATCGGGCAAGGTCGGATTTGGATTTTTGGTCCGAAATCTGACCCTACCCGACCGGTGCTCAGCCTTATTTTAAATCAACGGGGAAACAATTTCAAGACCATGAATATTCGAGGCCTCGACTCCAGATATCCTTCACCTTTAAATCGATTTTCTCAATATGCACAATATCTACTTTTATTACAAAAGCAAACCAAGAAATGAGTTATGTAATATGTGATGTGAGGTAAAAAGAAAATAAAGTGAAAATGAGATTAAAAGGAAAATTGATATGAATCACTCATTACTTTTTTATTCTCACTTATGTAAAATCGCACTCCACTAGTCCACAGTCCACTTATTCACCCAAAACTCCATTTTAGGCTTAGAACATTTTCAATGCTAGTTGTTTAGTTCTTAGCACTATTCATGTAGACCCGTACTGTCACAAGTATTTAAGCAACTATTTGTAAATTTTGCTCCAACCATGACTTTTTCGTTTTTAATTCTTAGCATTATTCATTTCGTCCCACAAACCATTATATTAACAAAAATTATTTTCATATAATTTTGATTTAAATTTAAATGCTAATTCAAGACTTAAATTAAATATTAGTTGATGAATAAGAGAAAAAAAATATTTTTTTATGCTAAGAACTCAAAAGGTACAACTCATTATATAATAACTGTTTCTTATTTTTAAGAATTAAGAACTTCATGTCAGCCCCGTCCAATGATTAAAATTTCAGTTCTTAGTTCTAGCTTAGAAATAAGAACTAAGAACCTTGCATTGAAGATGCTCTTAGTGATGAATAAGGAGTGTAAAGATTCTCCAAATTCATTTTCATTTAGGTAATCAGTGGAACTCTTTAGTCTTTACCACATTTTTTTCTTAATTTTATTCACTTATTTAAAATTTAATAAATTAAAAAAATACATTTTAATAAGAAGAAGAAAAAAAACCTGAAAAATGGAAAACATAAAGTTTTTTTGACCCGTGAGTTGCATGGGGAAATGTCTATTGTATTTGATACATTAATTAATCATAAACGTGATTATGCGAGTTCATTTTCAGTTATTATTTTTTAAATTCTAAGTTATTTATGTTTTAATTATTTTTAAGTTATTCCCAATGTGTTCAGGGAACACGTGTCAATAGACTGATGTAGTATCTTAGATAATTAAGAAAAACATTTTAAAATTTTAATGGATTATAATCTCAACACTACATATTTTATTTTTATATTGTAGATCATGAGAAAGAATAAAATGAGAAATGAGAGAATTTCTGTAAATATGCAGTAAATTAGGCTTCAGACTTTTCTTAATTTAAATAGATAATGAGAACGATTTCAAGACTTGTTTAGGAAATAAATTTAGTAAACAATAATCTAGGTAAATCTTACATAATTAGGGTAAATCTTTTAAAATTCGGTTTTAAGATCACAACAGAAGAGAAGATATCTAATGCAATGGCACATGAATTTTTTTTTATGAGAATTAATCTGATAATGACACGTGAATTTTTTTTTTTTGAGAATGACACGTTACTAAGCCTGATAAAGTTCTTCTTTTCTAATTGCACGAGGAATATATTTATTGTATTTGATACATAAATTAATCATGAACGTGATTATGCGATTTTATTTTCAGTTATAATTTTTTAAATTCTAAGTTATCTATGTTTTAATCATTTTTTTAAAAGTTGTTCCCAATATGTGCTCTCCTCTTTCCCCATTAATTCTCTCTTAATTGTCTCTTTTTTCCCCTAATTTCGTTCCTCTCTCTTTTCTCTCATGTGACATTTTAAATTTTCAGATTCCCTATATCTTTTTCTTCTTCCCCAATTAATTGTCCTTCTCTCCCCACCTCATTCGCTGCTCTCTCTCTCTCTCTCCCCTCATCCCTTCTTTCAAATTCCCCTTTCCCAATTTTTTTCTACAATAATTTTTTATTTTTGGAATGATTATTAAAACCTTTCATTTTCTTAAATATTTGGAAACCAATCAAATCAAATATTTATAACCTATTTAAATCAAGATTGATTCAATTATCACGTTAAAAAAACTTAGATTATAAAATCTAGGTAATTAGAGAAAATCTTTTAAAATTTTAATAGATTATAATCTCAACACCATATATTTTATTTTTATATTGTAGATCATGAGTAAGAATAACAGGAGAAATCAAGAAAATCATGTAAATATGCAGTAAATTAGGCTTGAGACTTTTCCTAATTTAAATAGATAATGAAAACGGTTTCAAGATTTGTTTTGCAAATAAATTTAGTAGGGAGTAATCTAGGTAAATCTTAGATAGTTAGGGCAAATCTTTTAAAATTCGGTTTCAAGATAAAATAACACAACAGAAGAGAAGCTATTTAATGAAATGGCACATGTAATTTTTTTTATGAGAATTAATCTGAGAATGACACGTCATATATTTTATTTTTATATTGTAGATCACGAGAAAGAATAAAATGAGAAATCAGGAGAATCATGTAAATATGCAGTAAATTAGACTTGAGACTTTTCCGAATTTAAAGATTTGTTTTGCAAATAAATTTAGTAAATGAGTAATTTAGGTAAATCTTAGATAATTAGGGCAAATCTTTTTTTTATGAGAATTAATCTGAGAATGACTCGTGAAATTTTTTATAAGAATTAACCTGGTGTTGCCACGTCATTAAGTCAGTGTGATAGAAGTTGTTCTTTTTTAATATATATTGATCGATTGATATTGATTGATTGATACGCATTAAATTTTATTCTTAAACATTTATAATTTAATTATTATTTATCGTGAACGGTTTGTTTAGTGTCGGTTCCCAAAATCCCCGCCTCCCATTTTTAATTATTATAAATACAGCCGAAAGGGGTTTTCCCTGATTCTGCACATTTACATGTAACAATTTTCCCTCTTCTCTTCTTAACCTTGACAGCACTTAATAATCGGTAAGTTTTCTTCCATTCTTTTGTTGGAGGGTTTGTGTGCTTCTAAATTACTGTATCTGATCATGCTTTTTCGTTCATGTTCCAGGGTATTTGGTTATTTTCATTTGAATTCAATTTTGTTTTTGTATGGTCTTTACCTGCTTGATTAAATGACTATTTCCTTATATTGGATTAAACCTAAATTGGAATGGATTTTCGCCTCAAACTTGTACTGTTAGAAATTAGAATATTTGTTTGTGTAGTGGGGTTCTGCAGTTGATGTTTCTTTTAGTCCTTTCATCACAATCTAGTGATCAATGAAATTTGAATCAAGTGTTGTGGACATGTATGTAGAACACTAGAACCTTTCTTCTGCTTGACAGATGCTGGGTCCATTGTTGGTTCTTTTTCTAATTTTTAGTCTAGCTGTGGTTTATTGGCCAGGATGTTTATGCCTAAAACTGGTTCATGATTTAGATTTGTGTAGGTTTGTTTCCTATTTCATGGCTAAGAATATTATGATCTTCACTGTGTTGCCTTGATTATATTAATCAATCTCTGTAATTTTGTCCTAGTATTAAAAGCTTAGATCTCCCTCCTTGACTTTCTAAGCCTTACCTTTGCATTCCTGTTGCCTTTAGTTGGAAGTTTGTGGGTGATTATGGTGGTTTTTGTTCTTGTTACGACCTAGAGATTCTAGATCTAGGGTTTCGCACAGCTGTTTATGAATAAAAGAAAGAACTTGTCTTATTGAATGAGGTGTCTAGCCTTTTATAGTGGGGCTAAACCCCAATCCTAAGCTATTACATCATGGGCCTTACAATTACCTAAAGGGTCATGCGTCAGGTCCGACCCATACAACAATGACTCACCCTCAATCCTTAACGCAGACTTGCCTTGTAGCCTAAAAACCCTGAAAGGGGCTAGGGCGCTAGCTTTAGGGCGTGGCACCCTAACCAGTCTACATGCCCACAATACGCTGAGTCTGAAGTATGAAGACGAAGTGCGTCTTTATTCTAGCTTACCAAGTATGCTTTCCTCTCACCCTTGTTGCAACCTTAGACCGTGAAAGGGCTTAAGCGCCAACTTTAGGGTGTGACACCCTAGCCAGTCCAATTTTAGAAGATCTCATTTCTCTGCTTAGGAAAAGCAATAGTTTGAAGTAAGGATAATGCATATGGAGTTTGTAAAGACAAACATTCTATTCATTTTTCTTAAAATGTAAGATAAACTGAAAATATTATGAGAAAAAGGATGATGCACCGACGATGTAAAGTTTTTTTACACCGTCAACCAATCAGATTTTAAGGATGTGCCATGTCAATTAATGAAATTAAATAAAAAGAGAGATTTTCTCATATCCTTGAAATCTGATTGATTGACGGTGTAAAAAAACTTTACACCGTCAGTGCATAGAAATTAAACTCAAAGATTATTTATTTTTTAAGCAACACTTCTATTTAATTATTTACATAGAAATCTGGCAACATTTATGAGATTTAACTGCATTTGATTTGTAAATAAAATCAAATAGTTAAGTTATATATCCCATTAATTGAAATCAATTAACATCACATCAGCGGAATTGATTTATATATGAAACATTAGAGCATTCATTACCTCTTGTATTTTCTGACAAGCTATTTGAGTGGCGAAAGAATTTTGAACAATTAGTAAGTATTAAAGTTTATCACAAAACGTATGACTTTTATAAGTCACAGAGACTATTCAACTTTCAAACGCCAAGATATCATTTTTATTGTTTATAAATCTATTGTTGAACATAGTTAACAATCAACTTCATTTGCGGGATGGCTGCATCTTCTTCAAGGGCAGTGAAGGAAGCAAGAGGAGAGAGCATAGAGGGGCCAAACTGGCTTGAACTTCCTAGAGAAGTGACAGCAAAGATTCTGCACAAGCTTGGTCCCTTTGACATTTTCACCAATGCAAGCCGAGTGTGTCCTTTATGGTGGAAAATCTGCATGGACCCTCTCATGTGGCGCACAATTTACTTGACCAACCGCCCTCCCTATTCACACTCCAAATTGGCGATGTTTTGTCGCCATGCCATCAAACGAAGTTGTGGTCATTTGGAAGACATTAGTATTGAGGGTATTGGCACTGATGAAGTCCTCAAATACATTGCTGATAGGTAATCTCATCATTTTTCTCTCTGTTGGCTGCCATGTTTTATGATTATTTCTTATTCTGTTTATGTTGCATGAACAAAACCTTTTCTATTTTATGTGTCTCCTACAGGTCTGCTATTTTCATGTTTATTTTTTATTCATTGGACATGTGCTCATTTATGTCCTATTTTTATAAATAGCATGAAACATTTGAGTGAAAACTCAACCTTTGGCAACATGTGTTTATTGAAAACTCAACCTTTTTATCTGTTTCTTTTCAAAAATTTACAGTGGAAGTCACCTAAGACGGATTTGTCTTTTAAAATGCTGGGAAATTTCAGACAAAGGGTTGAGAGAGGTTGTGAAGAAGCTTCCACTGCTGGAAGAGTTTGAAATTTCATTCAGCTGCCTATCTAAGGATACTTTGGAACTTATGGGAAAATGTTGCCCAAATTTGAAAGTGCTGAAATTTAACATGAAGGAATATAAAGGCTTGAAGTCTGATGCTGAGGCGTTTGCTATTGCAAAAACCATGCCTCAACTATGTCATCTCCAGCTTCTGGGAAACAGGCTCACTAATGAGGGCTTGCTTGCCATTCTTGACGGATGCCCTCATCTTGAATCTCTTGATCTGCGTGTTTGTTCCAATGTCGATTTGAGCGGAAGTTTGAGGGAAAGGTGCTGTAAGCAGATCAGAGATTTACGATTTCCAGAAGACTTGAGTGAAGTTTCCACCTATGTTGAAGATGAACAACCTGATTATGATTATTATTTTGAATGTGACTGTGGATGCGACTGTGACTGGAGCAATGAAGGGGACGATAGGGCAAATGATGAATATATCATCGCTGACTATTATGGTCTATTATGATTCATTTTGTAGCTAAGCTATCCTGTGTTCTTTTAGGATATGTTAATCACCTGCAGGTACTGTTCTATATGGCATTTAATTTTGGTTTGAAGAGGCTCACTTGTTCTTCTAAATGCCATGGTTTTTTTTTTCTTTACTTTTGTGGTGTCCATGTATTCAGACTAGTACTTTATATACTTATGAATGGTTTTAACATACTTTGTTAAGATGGCTCAAGTATTTTGATTTTGTTCCTAACTCTCTTTGGTTTCCTATGTTTTTTTTATTTAACGTTTGCTGGTTCCTTTTTTTCCCTTCTCAGGCCCAAGCTTGTATCAGTTATTTGTTCATTAATTAGAATTTAAAGTGATGGATTCGAAAAACAAAAGAAGGAAGGTTGTCTGTAATATCATCAATGTTGAATTCATATTGTCTTTATGTATGTTATGCGGATGTTCTATTGTACCTAAGCTAAAGATTACTAGTTAAAATTATCACAAAAAAAAAGATTACTAGTTAAGTCCTATTTCCTCATTCCTCCGATCTTTAGGAAACCTGACATCGAAATGAAGTCTTACCTCAAGCCACTGTATGTATTGGCCAGGGTTGAAGGTAAAGGAATCAACAAGGTTTTGATTGATGGTGGCAGAGCTATAAATCTCATCCAAGATTCTTGCTTAAGAAACTGGGCAAAGAAGAGACTGACAAATTAATTAGTCCCTACAATTCGATTGGAATGGAGTATGAGAATGGATCATTAACTTATCCTATCCAACTTCATCTAGATCATGGATTCCAAAGGAATAAAGGAATCCATATCGAAGAGGCCACTAATGAATGGCAAAATTTTAAGAATAATGAAGTAAACTGGGTGTGACTCGAATTTCGGCCTATAAACTAAGGTAGAAATGGTTTTAGAGGCCGAAAAGAAATAGTTAAAGAGATCGAAACAAATAGATATCTCGAAGAAAATCAGTAGAAGATGATTGATTATGTAGGGAATTGAACTAAAGAAACTCGTGTTGATTGCATTTATGATGATGATCCTTTAGGTTTGGACAAATCACTAATTTCAACCATAAAAATTGAAGCCCAAGACCGCTTAGAAGAAATTGATCTTGGGGATGAGATGAAAAAGAAAGAAGTTATCTTATGTATCCTGAATTATGAGAACAAATTATTAAGTTACTTAGGAGTTCAAAAACTGTTTTGCTTAGAATTATGATGAAATGTCAGGTCTTAGTTGAAATTTAGTTGAGCTGAAAATCTGAAATTGTCAATTTGACTGGACAAGGAACTAGTGAAGCAAACTTCAAGGAAACTAAAAGTATTTTTTTGTTCAAGAAGAAACAAAAAGTTGATAACTAATATTTAATAACATTAATAATATAAAACAGTTATCAATACTATATTACTACCGTTATTAAGATAAAACTCAAGTCAATTTTATAATTATTTTTGAAAATAACATGTAACAACATTATAATTAATATGAAACAAGTCAAACAACATATATAATCATTTAAGGTTTTCAAAATAATTTCCAAAGAATTGATTTTAAAAAAAGGCATTTAACCATTGACTAATTTCAATAGTTTTAATGTTTTTACAGAGCAAAGTTTATCTTATATCATCAGATAAAAACATCCATACACCCTAATTAAGGGAAGATCTAAAGGAAACATAAGCCACCTAAAAACGACATAGAGATTTTAAAAACCAGAAATAAAGAAACAACAAGTTGGACCTCAAAAGGTTGAAATCAAAATACACAACCATCTGCAAAAAATCTAGAAATCACCCTGATAAACTAGCCATACCGTTTGGGATAAAAAGACGTCAAATAATTAGAAATACTTGCGAAAATGTCTTCATTCGAGCCCTTAAACATTGCTCCATGCTTTTTACCTTGAATCCAAATACGGTTTGCTCTCTTCAAGACGCGAGAAGAATCATAAGCCTTCACTAAGATAAGCGGATTCCGCAAAGGCTCCACAAATAGTTGATTAGACATCCCGAGACATTTTCCTAGGGTTGCCTCTCTTTCTCTGCACACTCGAACCAGAAGTTGTCAGTGTCGCCGCCTCAAGACCCCAACCTATCCACAACCACAAAACAAGTCCCTCGCAATAGACTCAAAAGGAAACAGAGGGTTACCCTGAGATGAGTTGCTCTCTAGAGATGAGAGTTCCTCATGAGCAAGCCCAGTCAGTATACGCCTTTCAGAATGAAATGGTGGACTCGAATTGGAAGTCTCCTCCACAACCAAAGGAGAGGGAGGCCACGAGGGTTCTTTAGAGAGCTTCACCAAGGGTTAAAGGCCAGCAAACCCAATACAATAAGGACAAGAAGATAACACTAGAACTCCACCAAAAAACTCGAATTTGAAAGTTTGCCTTCTCCACTCATCAACCGTTGTGAAGGGGAAAGTGATAAGTTCCAAATTTACCTAAATTCTCATATTAGAATTGAAACTTATTTGTCCTAAATATGTGAATTATCATTCGAATATCCCTCATTTTCATACGTTTGTAAATATTTAGATTTTAATAGTCTATGTCTTAAATATATTTTAAATCATAATTAATCTTTGATTTTTGTTGTAGGATGAAGCTCCAAAGAAATATGCAAGATTTGGTAAAGAATTGAGGGTTTTCGAGATTTCTGGTCAAAAGTTGCTAAGCATCAGTCTATGGGTGCTAAGGACCATTTAGACAGGGAAGAAAAATATCAAATATGTTGAAATGGTGCTAAGCACCATTAAATGAGTGCTAGGCACCTAAGGCGGTCTAAAGAAAATATCATATATGTTGGAATGGTGTTGAGCACCTATGGCGGTTTGGAGAACTTTTGCTTGAAGAAAAGTGTGTTGAGCACCCAAATCAAGGTTCTAAGCACCTAATGAAGTGTTGAACACCCAAACCTAGCCACATCCACAAATCAAGGTGTCGAGCACGCAGACAAAGTGTTGAGCACTCTGATAAAGAAGTTAAGCACCTAGATGAGGTGTTGAGAACCCAAAAAGTGGTGCAAAGCACCTTGTGCATGGATTTTATATATAAACTGCCTTCTTGAAGATGATTCACATAAATTTGAGATCTAAACTTAAAGAAGAGAAGGGAGCTCGAAATTTAGAGAGAGGAACATGAGGAGAGTTTAGGAGGCTAGAGAAGAAGCTCCAGAGATCGGATTGGCGGCGAGACATCGCGATGGTTTCGATTCTTCTCGTTCTTCATCTCTATTTGTGAAATTCCAGTTCACGCACCGGACAGATGTTATACCCAACGTCTAGGACATCGTGCACAACGTACATTAGATAAATCACAAGTTCAACACAGTATTAAACCAGCAAAACAATAAAGAAGAACACAGAGAATTGGTAACCCAGTTCGGTGCAACATCACCTCATCTAGAGGGTATCAACCCGAGAAAGATAATCCACTATTATAGAGAATCAAGTACACAAGGTCTTAGATGAACAGCCCATGTTCAAGGCTCTTCTTACCTATTCCTACCAGTGGCTTATTACTTAGAATTCCCCTTAAGTATGAGACCCCTCTCACTTTCTCTCACAATCACTACTACATTGATTGAACTTACAATAAACAACACAGGTTTGAAAAGATTACAACTCAACTAAACAAACCAACTCTAAGCCTTATGATGAACAATGATGGTAGTAGAGTTGTGTACAAATAACACAATAAAGACTCACAAACACAACCCTAAAAATACAATGATATTCTGATCAATGCACAATCCACACTCGAGGAACTAGGGTTATGTCTTCCTAAATAGAAATTCTTCAGCAACCTTTGATCTTCAATGGGCTTGCACGAAAATAGAGTCCACAAAACGAATATGAAACAAATCTTGTTGTCAAAGATTTGATCTCAAACATATTTTTCTTTACAAACTAAAAGCAGCAATAAATCTCTCTCCAGAAGATTTGTTCACATAATAAAACAATCACCTCAGACTAAATCTGGAACAAATCTTTTTAAACCAGTATCAAATCTTATTTGAACATAAAAAGATATAATCTTCTACAATTTAAACCAAATCAAATCTTCTTCAACAGATTTGATTACACTTGATTTATTTCCAGATAACACATATAAGCTTTTTCAACAGCCCAAGCTTGTTGATCACGTAAAACAATCCAAAGTTTTTATAATAAACACTCAACACACAGAAGCTTCGCATGGACAAATGTTGCATCCAAGATGCTGTAACATTTGGTCCCACATCTTGTCACAGTTCAACCAAGTCAAACAGTTCAACCAGTGACCCAGTGGTTGAACCATTGACTCATTGACCCAGTGCCTCGACCGAGTCGATCACCGGTCCGAGTCTGATAACACTGCTACAACCTCAGTCTCCACCATGCACCTTTTTAGGATATGTTGAATCCCAATATATATGTCTCGATCCCAAGACTCACAAAACTTAGAGCTCTAGACATGTCAATTTTTTTTACCATACCCAGGGCCAGCCTTCCCCAATCTTTACATACCATCAGTCTAATCCAAAACCATGACCCACCAGATTTACCTGCTATGTCTCACGAAGAAGAGGTCCTCATGTCGTCAAATACTACATCGGGTAATGACCCCATACACCCTCTCTTTTTTTCTTCTTCCACGTACTGTTATTACTAATCCTCTTGCAGAACCACCACCCACCATGAGTCACACCAAATGGTCACTTAGTCCAAGAACAACATATTCAACATGTGTCCAAATATCAAATTCCAGAGAACTTGGAACTGTCGACTATCCGTGAAGCAATGAAACATGCCCATTGGTGCAAGGCCATTGTAGAAAAGTTTGAAGCCTTAATCAGGAAGGACACATTCTCCCTAGTGCCCCCCCCCCCACCCCATAGAAGGACAAATTGTTGTTGGATGCAAATGCCTATTTCGCATCAAGAGAAACCAACGATGGCTCCATAACTCGTTATAAGCCATGTCATGTTCAAAAGAGATTCACACAATGCTCTGGTGTTGATTTGAAGGAGACATTTTCTCATGTTGCTCGCCCACAAATGATCAAGATTATCTTCACTCTTTCCAGCTCCAATCGGTGCGCAATGCACCAACTTGATGTCAACAATGCATTTCTACAAGGAGCTCCAACAAAAGAGGTGTTCATGACTCAACCATCAGGTCTCAAAGATAAAGAACATCCCACTTATGTTTGAAAGCTCCAGGAAGCTATCTATGCTCTTTGTCAAGCCCCAAGGGCCTGACATGGCTCTCTCAAGGCATTTATCCTATCTTATGCCTTCAAAACCAGCAAAAGTAATCCATGTCTTTTCTTTTATCACTCGGGTGATTCCTTGGCCTATTTTCTGGTCTATGTAGACGATCTACTTCTCACTAGTAACAAGCCTCCATTTCTTCCAAGCTTCATTACAAAAATCTCTCATAAATTCTCATTGAAGAATCTATGACAACCTCATTATTTTCTAGGTATTGAAAGTATACCAACAAATGCTGGAATTTTTCTTTCTCAACATAGATACTTTTGGGAGCTCTTAGAATGGTTTGACATGGAAAGGGAAAAGCTGTCTCTCACTCCTCTTGACTCTAAGGTTGTCCTTCAGCTCAATGATGGCACGACATCGGCCAATGCTACTGATTATCGCCAGATCATTGGTGGACTTCATTACCTTAATCTTACTCGTCCTGATTTGTCTTACTCAATCAATAAATTGTCACAAATCATGCACAAAGCAATATCCCTTCATCTATGGTACATTAAGCAAACTATCAATCATGGCCTCATGCTACGCTAAACTGACACCAACACCTTGTCAGCATACTTTGATGCTATTCCGCCAAATGAATACCTTTGATTTGTTATGTCTTCTCCATCATTTTTTTTTCCAGGCATTGGACATGTGCTCATTCAAGTTTCTATTCCCTTTTTCTCCAAAAAAAAAAAAAATAATAACATGAAAACATTTGACTGACAACTCATTCATTATATTTTATGTTTTTGGTATCATGGTTCTATTTCAACATAAATTTTTTTTCCAAATTTTACAGTGGAAGTTGCCTACGAAAGATGAGGCTTCTAAACTGGGCAGTTTCAAATGAAGGATTGAGAGAGGTTGTAATGAAGCTTCCATTGTTAGAGGAGTTTGAAATTTCACTCAATAACGTAACCAAGGATACTTTTGCAACAATGGGCTCTTCTTGCCCACTTTTGAAAGTGTTGAAATTTAACATGTGCGAACAAAGAATTCAAACCTGATGATGAAGCATTTGCTATTGCTAAAACCATGCCTGAGCTGCGCCATCTTCAACTTATGGGAAACTGGCTCATGAATGATGGCTTGCTTGCCATTCTTGATGGATGCCCTCATCTTGAATCTCTGGATCTACGAGCTTGTATGAATGTTGATTTGAGCGGAAGTTTGGGGGAAAGGTGTTATAAGAAAATAAGAGATTTTAAGGCTTAAATGATTATAATGAAGGGAAATTTATGCATCTGAGTACGGTGATAAAGAGGCATATGATGGATATGATATGACTAATGATGGTTGTAATCTATTACTCCCTCTGTCCCCATTTATAAGTTACTTTTTTAGAGTTTTTTTGTCCCAAATTATAAGTCACTTTATAATACCAATGAAACATTCAATACATTTTTTCCACAATTACCCTCATATTTAATAGGAAAGAGATAGTATCATTTTGAATAAAATTAATTTTGGAGAGAGAAATTAATGGGCAATTTAGGAAAGTTGATAAAACTTTTTACCAATTTATTACTAGCAACCACTTTTCTTAATCCAAGAGAATTAAGAAAAAGTGACTTATAAATGGGGACGGAGGGAGTATTATGATTCATTTTGCAATTAAGTGATCTTGTGTTCGTGTCATAAATGTTAGATCACCTAGTAGTGTTCCATAAGACATTTATTTGGAGAGACTTGATATATGGTTATTTTGAACGTTATGGTAATGTACTTTTGTAATGATTAACTTAAGTTTCGATAGACTTAATTCTATGGGTGAATATGGGCCGGGTAAATTCAATGAACCCACCCAACCCAATCCGATCAAATAGAAAAAATGCGGGTTGGATCGGGCAATCGGGTTAGTCGGATGGATTTTACTACAACTTAACCAAGTTCGGATCGGATTTCGGATTCAGTTCAAATCCATCCAACCCAACCCAAAATTCATACATATAATAATAATTTTTATAATTTTACTCATACTTGGAGTGCTAGTGTCGGAGTGATGACTTTTTAAAACTTTGAGACTTAAGTATTTGTAGTTATTTGTCATATTTGAACTTAAAGTATTTGTTCGTAGTTATTTATTACATGTTTATATATAGTTATTTGGCATGTTGGAGACTTCTAAGTTCTAAGTGTCATGACATGACATTTAGTGTTGTTTTTCACTTTTTAGATACTATTTATATTAGATTGTTTCATGTCATTTGGTAATGAAGTTTTATATTTTCATGATATTTGGCTAGATGTCATTTATGTGGTATTATTTCTATAACATTTTGTGTCTTTTTCATGCTATTTAGTATTATAACATATTTAGTATTTTTTAAAACTTTTTTTGAATTTATAATAATTTTTGCAAGATTTTTTAATATTTCAGATATATTATTATTTTAATATAGTGACCCAATAAATCCATCCAACTCAATCCAAACTTCGTCGGGTTTGTTCGGATCGGGTCCGAAGAAGAAATTCGTGAAATCCTACCCAACCCAACCCAGACAATTTTGATCAGTTCGGATTTTATTTTGACCAAAATTCATCCAACTCAACCCATGTGCACCCCTACTTAATTCTATACTTCGAATTAATTTATGCTCCTGAGTAGTTTTGAAGCTTTATTAAGATGGTTTAAATTGTTTCCCCTCAAATATTTATTTGGCTTCCATCTTCAGGACGTTTAATATTTGAAGGTCTGCTTTTTCTTATTTCTCATGAATCTTATTGAAATCATTAATTTTTTTTTCATGTGGTTGTTTAACTTTCTCCATTGATTAATGGTGTTTAATACTCCCTCCGTTCCTTATTAAATGTCTACTTTGAAGAAATTTTTTTGTTCCTATATGACTGTCCACTTAGAGTTTCAAGAGAGCATTAATTGATGTTTTTCCAAGAAATGCCCTTACATAAACAATAAATGAAGAAAGATAAAATACATTATAAAGGGTGATATAGGAAAACAAATAATATTTTTATGTAAATAAAAATGGTAAAAAGAGAAATTAATTCAATAAATAAAGGGATACCCGCCAAAGTATAGAACACCGGCCCATGAAGTAACAACAATTATCCAAGGAACTTGGAAATCAGTTGTTGTATCGAAAGACACTTGCAGTGTTTGTGTGAATAGCATTTGGTTCATATTAGGAATGTAAATGGGTACGTGTGGATATGAGTAGTATATACCCACCACCCGCTCCGTAGGTACAAATTTACATTCATACCGGCCCGCTCTATACCCACGTGAATATTCATTAAGTGGGTTTTAACAGGATTTTAAAATATCCGTGGATATCCATGGACACCCAACATCCATTAATATATATGGATTCGCATATATTTTAAAATGAAAATAATATTAAGAATAAAATTGAAGATTGTATTTTACCATTATCAAGAGAAAGATCAAGTCAGAGACATAATGAAGAAGAAAAGACGATAGAGTGCACAAGTTGAAGAGGAGCTTACTTGAATGATCATAGAATTGAAGTCCTTACTCCTTAGATGAAAGATCAAGAGTGAAGAAAATCAAGGCCAAATTGAAATGAATACTATTATCAATGCCTATGCTAGAAAAAGCAAGAGTGAAAAGAGAAAAGAAAAAGGCTTAAAAAAAGATACAAGTTCTAAGCCTTTGAGAGAAAAGCAGTGAGTGACTATAATCATGAGTTCACAACGTCTACCTTTCCAATTTATCAAGTCATGAGAATTGTGGATTGAGAGCATCATGATTTTATCAGCTCTATTCTATACAACTAGAGATGAATCTTCTTTGTTAGATTTGTAAGCATCTCTCAATTTTTTATGAATTTCGCCTCAAATGTGAAATTGTAATTCCTAGGTGCCTGAAGAGGCATGGCAAAAGAATACTTTTAAGTGCCTGAAGAGACATGGTAAAAGAATACTTGGTTGTTTCTGGAGAGGCATGTGAAAGAACATTTAGTTATGCTTGGAGACTCATGGTAATAGAATACTCGGCAGTGCCTGGAGAGGCATGAGAAAGAATACTCGTTGGTGGCTGAAGATGCATGACAAAAAAATACTTGTAAAGAGAAGTTATTTATACTTGTTAGTGAAAATCTTAGTGCATGCCAAGGAGTGAACGTAGCCCTCCAGTTTTGGGTGAAGCAGGATAAATGAAATATGTGCATTGTTCTGCCTTTGTCTTCAAATCACCTCTCTGGAAGATACACTTAACTGAAGATATCAATAGAAACCTTAAGTGGTGTAGTTAATCGCGATTGAATTCCATAGACACAATTTGTAATGCCCCTATTTTTCAACCAGAGATCACATTAGTAACCCGACAAAGTTTAGGAACTAGCTCGGAATTATTTTAAAAAAGGTTATAAATTTCAAAAATCAACCCATCATCACCCAAGCAAGTGCATCCGAGATCCCAGAAAAGCGAGGTGTGTCACTTGGACATCTTAATTACCAGGGTTTTTCTGTCCAAAACAACCCAAGAGTTCCTCACCCAAGCTTAGACAAGTTTATCGGTCACCTCGCTTGAGAAAAAATTTCAATTTTAAATTTCCAAACACGCCTAATCTTAAATTAGATAGTGATAAATACCCAAATAATATAATATAATAGCAATTCAAAATATTTATCATGGACTCATGTGTTTCAACAAAATCAAAACAAAACTAAAATTCAGAAGAGAAGATAACGAAATGATAGAACTAAGGTGTCTTTGTAGCCTTCGCATTATTTAAAATGAAAGTAGTTGTTCATCCTAGCTAGTAAGTAGTTGTTAATGTAATGTTTTTTTACATTGATAATACATCTTCATTGAACTCTTTTTCGAATGTTATTGGTGTCGTTCATGAGACTATTAATGACTTCCATGGCCTTGCTTGAATTCCCGCTGTTGGGACGCACCTGCTTCAGCACCTTGAAGATGTAGATCTTTTACGTCTAAACATTCTTCTTCGTCCTCTTCTTCTTGTCGTCTGCGGCGGAACCTTCCTTCAGGCAGATTACAGATCAGGTGCAAGTGCTGCAATTTGGACGTTTTCAGTACGTGGTGGCGGTTATGGGTTTTATGGAAAACAGGAGAACGACGAAGGGGAAGAGAAGGGTTGGAAGACATGCTGGTGGTGGCGGCAGCGACTCCACCT
The DNA here is from genome assembly GCF_012489685.1 of Lotus japonicus. NCBI lineage: Eukaryota > Viridiplantae > Streptophyta > Magnoliopsida > Fabales > Fabaceae > Lotus > Lotus japonicus. The sequence goes on from NC_080046.1 coordinate 10,595,439, forward strand.
CAAGAGCCACTATATTTTACAAATTGCAAAATTTATATATGGTCCATGATGGACCTTTATTTTAGATAATTCACCTTAAATATCACCATTTTTTTAGATCCACATACACCACACACAAGAAAAAGACACCCCTTCACTACTAGAAAAAAAATTTTCACATCAGGGTTTTCACATCGGTTAATCAATTACCTGATGTAAAAGATGACGCGGTGGCAATATTGAAATTATGGTGAACTTTTATGATAGTTTTCACATCAGTTAGGAATATGTCTGATGTGAAAAGTAATTAGGAAACACTTTTTACAACGGTTGTTAGAATAAGCGATGTGAAAGCTAAATGCGGTGGCATTTTTGAAATTTATTGAAGTACTTTTTACATCGGTTATAATATAAGCGATGTAAAAAGCCCATCTTTTCTTTAGTTTTCACATCGGTTATATTATAACCGATTTGAAAAGTCTCAGTTTTTTGAGTTTTCACATCGGTTTTGTTATAACCGTTGTGAAAGATCACTCTTTTTTTAATTTTTACACAGGATACAAAGATCAGTATTCGTTCAAAGTGCTTTCTTCCTCTTTCACCGTTGAAAACCTAAGTCGCCTACGCTCTTGCTCCTCTTTCGCCGTTGCTCGCCGTCGCTCGCCGTCGCTTGCCGTCGCTCGTGCGTTGTGCAGGTCCTGTTTCGCCGTTGTTCGCCGTCGCTTGTCGTCGCTTGTGCGTTGTGCAGGTCCTACACCGGTCCACAAGGCCTTCATCTACAATAAAAAAAACGTGATTATTGATTGTTTAATCGTTGCACACTTTTCATTCTAAAAAAAATGTAATTATTAAGGTAGTGTTTGGTAACGGGACAGAACAGGACGGAACAGAACAGAACAGGACAGAACAGGACAATAATGTTCTGTACATTGTGTTTGGTAAACATACACAGAACAGGACAATTAGATCCTGTTTCATGTTTGGTGCATGTTTCACAGAACAGAACCATAATGTTAATTACATATATACCCTTATCATGTTTAATGTTTTATAAAGCATATGGATTAACTAATTAAAATATATGGTGTCGCACTGTCGCCGCTGAAGAGTGAAAATGCCTCTCTCGCCCAAGTGATTATAACCAAATATGATACTGCTACTTAATTTTTTAGTGGGTGATTGGTGATAAAACAATAGTATGAGAGGTGAGATATTAACAATAGCACCACGTGAGTTGTGGTCAAGAAAGAAAATGATGAAATCAATTGTAAAAAATAGTGATTCGGACATGAAAACCTAAAAACCAAAAAGTAATGGCAAGAAGATGTATCATAGCATCATGTGGGTACAGAGCAAAACAATTTCGAGAACGGTGGAGTTTTGGAATACCTTCGATTGAGTGAGAAAATTGATTGAGAAGATTGAAGCCGCAGCAGCCGCAGAAGACGTCAATTGATTTTGAGGAGAATGAGAATGATAGAGAAGCGTTTCTAACGCAATAGACCTAGAGGGCAATTTTGTCACCGTAAAATATTTTAATTATGTGTTATGTTCTGTTCTCTTCCGTTCCACCTTTTTTTAGGAACCAAAATGTCCCGTTCCTGGAGCTTTTTGTCCCGTTCTGTTCCGCATTAAAAACATGACAAACACGAAACAGAACCCATATGTCCCGTTCCGTTCCCTTCCCCCCTGTCTACCAAACGCTACCTAACTGTTTGTAATTATTTGAGGCATGGCAACATGACAGTGGGAGCTCTTCTTATTTATTTTCTGCTATTAATAATTGTGATATATTTGTTCTCGCTTTAGGTCCTTTGCTTTTTCCTTAGTGCTTAGGGGCGGTAATCAAGTTAGTTATTATTTGGAAACACCATATCTTTCTCTAATACTGGGTGGATTGAAGAGGTCCCTAAAGTCCTCTCCCCTTTGGTTAAGTCTGATGCAATGGCCTTTAGGCCTATTTAGTTTTGGTTCTATATTTTTTTTCCATTTCAAAATAAAAAGTTACTCTTTCATGTGGCTTAAAATATAATAAAAATTGTAGCTTAAGATAAATAATATTTATGACAGAGGTAATGCGTCTTACTTCTAGCTAATGAAAAATAATTCTCCCTTGCATAAAAATCATTTAAAGAACTATTTACACAACCTTCAAATCACCCTTTGTCAAGAATATGCACGTAGTTACTTTTACTTGATGTAACAACCTCTACATCAATTTAGTGCATCTATTCTTTCAGTTTAATGCACTAAATCAGTTTTCATTTTTAAAATAATGGTAGTTTTTTTTTATAACAACAAATAATGGTAGTTAAAGAATCTTTAGTGGAGATGTGTTTTATCTACCGGAACATAACAAGACCGGAGGGTAAAACCGTGATGTTGCTTGAACCACACCACCTAATTTATTTTTTATTAAGAACTAATTATTTCATAATGTCAAATTAGGTAAAGACAAATTGAATTATTTATATTATATTTTTAACATCACCACAAAAGTTTAAATTAAGTTTAAAGCGTGAACAATACATAGATTTACTTATAATGCGTAAGAATCAAACTACAAACTACTTGGTTATAAAGACTCTGAAATTATGTCATGAACCAACTAAGTATCCTAAAAACTTAACCTAATGGGTATAAATCGTATTAATAATTTTATATTATATTTCTAACACTTTTATCTTAATGATATGTTAATGCTTGAACGATTGTTTACATTTAAAATTAGTTGTGATACGCAACGACTTAAAGGTATTCCGAAACTTATCTTGTGGCAGTCTAAAACCGCATAAAATTTAAAGCTTGAAATAAAATGTGTTTTCCGGTGGTTTTATGCATTTCATAGTTGATCCAGACCAAAAAATATTGAGTGTTTTTCACTATACCGATGTTTACCAATCATTTTTATTTAAAATTTCAAAGACATACTGTGAATCACATACATATTCGACCATCATTTTTATATTTCATATTTGCTTATAAAAAAAATACATATTCGGCCATGGATCCTTCAAGATTCATTCAATCTATATTCCATTATGGTATAGGCATAGCCAAGGCATTGTCACTTGTCTTAGCCTTAAAAATCGCTCACTCCTTTTATAGCCAGCAAATTCATTTCAAGCGCGTAGTTGTTGATAAGTCAGCATCAAAGGAAGTTCACCGTATTGAATTCTTTCTTGATTCCAGCTCATGTTTCCCATTTTATTCAAATCATCTAGTCCATAATTAATTTTAAAGTAATCCTACCAATTATATATATCATAAAAGTGATACCCTACCACTGTCCTTCCTTGCTTCAGCAAGCCAGATATTATATTAAGGTATATGCATCATCCAACAAATCATTTTTCATAATCACAACTCAGGATAAAACATGACATGAATACTTAAGAAATTTAACTATTTACGAGATGTGTACTTGTGTGGTGATAACTTTAGTTCCTCATTAGTAATTACTTATAGAACTTGAATGAGACGTATTTTCTTTATTATAACACCACAACGAAACAAATAATGTTGCCACACGGATTTTACCTCAATAATAAGCACCAACATTCAAGTCTCTATGAGTCTATGCAACTTGCCTTCATTTATTTCCTTTATATATATCGTCTTAAGCCTCACAACCGAGCCATCCTCTCATTCATTCTCACATTAGTTTCCATCATTCTCTCAAGAAGAAGCTAATTAAACACTCACCACTGCCTTATATATATCATGAAAGTGAAACTCAAGAAAGAGCTGGTAGAGGTGAAGATTCAACGCCGATTATCCAAGCCTTGTAAGTTGCTCTTTCGAATCTCTTCCAGTTCCAGCCATCATGATTTTATTATTGTTCTAACTTTGAGTATGTATGTATGTTGCTTTTCCCTTCCTTCAAATTATCCTTCTCTTGTTCTAAGTTCTAACTTCGATCGTGTGTCCTTTGACTAGGTGGGTCTCTTTACATGGTGGTGGACCGACAGGAACAACTTTGGAGGAGCAATTCATTACTGGATACAAATACTCGTGACCTAAAATTTAGACACAACTAATTCAAAACATCAAACTCATGAAATTACAATAAAAATACATAAACTGGAAATTAATCGGTAAAGAATAGAAGAATTATCAAGTGACTTTCATTTTTCTCTTTAATTTTTTTTTTCCTTTTCACTTTTCATCTAACCTCCCTATTTCCTTATCCCCGTTTAGCTAACAAGAATCCATCTCCACATTTCAATTTTACAAAGTGTTATCTCGATCTCACCCATTTTCTCTATCGCTTTCTTTTCAATATTTTCACCATAGATTCTCGTTCCATAACCAACCCCTAATAACAGCATCAGTCCTACATCATTTGATGTAGAGGCTGCATAGAAAGCGGAACCCAGCTCAATCAGAAAGATGATAGCGGTGGCATCCATCACCATCGGGATTTAGTTTGGATGGGCACTACAACTCTCCCTATTGACGTCTTAAACTCAGCTGATCGAGGTCTCGTTCAAGTGGTCACCCTTCATCTAGCTCTGCAGACCCATCTTTGAGTTGGTCGTGGGCTCGCAAAGCTAGATGCTGACGAGGACACTTGTACGAGACGTCGATCAGCTGGATGTAAGGCGTCAGCAGCGATAGCTGCAGTGCCCATCCAAACTGAATACCGATGGTGATTGAGGCGACGGCTATCATCTTTTAGATTGAGTTGCGCTCTGCTTTTTGTGTAGTCTCTACATGAAATGATGTGGGAAGAAATGTTGTAATCATGGGAGGTGTGGAAGTGGAAGGAGAATCCATGGGAAAATATTGAAAAGAAAGAGATAGAGAAAGTGGTGATAGAGAAAACTTTGTGAAAGTGGTAAGTGGAGATGAATTCTTGGTAGTTGCTGGAACGGATGGAAGATGAAAAGTGAAAAGGAACAAAAATTAAAGAGAAAATAAAAAGTCATGTGATCCTTCTACCACTATAAGAATATATTGTTTAAGCATCTTAATTAATTTAGCGTCGGCTACAACATCAACGCTAAATTTGATCTGTTAGCGTCGGCCAATCATATTCGAAGCTGACAAAGCGACAAACAAAAACCCACTTTAATTTAGTGTTAGCGTAACCGACGCTACTTTGCGTCTTCTTAGTAGCCCCCTAGCGTCGGTTTAGGCAAACAGTAATATCACTAGCCATTGTAGCATCTGCCCGCAGACAAAAAGCGACGACTAACGGCAGACGGTACATTCACCTGCCAACATAGCATCAACTTTAACTGATGCTAATTACATGTGGATGCGACCCTTTTGATGGTTGAGAACAATATTTCACTCTTTCACCTTCTTTCGGGATTCTCCCTGCGCCGCCGCCCCTTTCCCATCTCAGCTGCCCCTCCCACTTACCTGACGCAAGTGACAAACAAAAAGACACTTTAATTTAGAGGCGGCTTAACCGACGCTACTTTGCATTATCTTAGTAGCCCGACCCTAGCTTCCGTTTAGGCAAACACTAATATCACCCGCCATTGTAGCATCCGCCTGCAGTGAAGGTCTCGAACCCGCTTCACTATTTCTCAGATTTGTCTAGAATTAAGGTTTGGTACCATAAAAGTTGGACACCCCTCTTAGCCTATCGAAATCTGCAATTGGAACAAACACTGGTTTGTCTTCAGCAGAAGGGGCATGTGGTTCTTCTTTGGGGTGACTTGCATTCTGTGTTTGGTTTTGGAACAGTGGGCTTTCGAAGCCACAATTGATTTATCCTAGTATCTTGTGTGAGTCATGTTGGGTTTTCTTATGTAAACCAGTATTTTAATTTCTTTTTGTTTTATAATATTATATTGAGTTGGGGAACCCTTGTGCAGCCCATTAATTAATTTGGCTTATCAAAAAATAAAGTTGGGGAACCCTTGTGCAGCCCAATCTTCAAGCCTCCATGAAGTTGGTGTTGCTATTCCGCCATGCTCTTCCTCACCTCCATCGAGTGCACAAGTTGCTCTGTGCAATAAAATAGAAGGGTTTTTTTTACGTTGCTCCGATATCCTTTCAAAATGGGAGAGTTTGTAACCCTTCAAGTCATTATTTAAGAGCATAAAAACTAAATTACAAATTTTAAAATTTTATTATAAGAAATCATGGCAACTTAAGCCTCTAGGGTATGAAACCCCTTCCAGAAAATTTGCTTTTATTTATATTACCAAGGTATCTCACAATCGGCAATCATGCAACTAATCCTCTCGAGGCTCGGAGATCACGATAAGTTGATAGGTCTCTCCCAACAAATCCTAATGATATTTAATTAATATACATACAGCAGACAACACATAGGTGATATGAGTTTGATACATCAACCAAGTAAATCTTGACGAATTGATAATTTCAGCTAGAGTTAGACCAACATAATATCTAAAAGATTTCAGGTGCAACAATTCATGTTATGTAGGGTATATAAAGGTGCATTTAAATTGTTACAGGGTCGTTGATCACACCCAAGAAATCATCTTTAATGGTACCTATGCAGAACTGCAAAAGAAAAACAGGGGTAAGGCACAATATTAGATAAATGAGCTCCAGAAGACACTTGGAGCCTAAAAATCGATAAATATACCATATCCAAAGAACAAAGGCAAAGCAATTTAAAAGACCATTACTTGTGCATTAGTACTATAAAGCATGTACATCAGTATCAAAACTCATCAGGAATTAGTACAAAAACCAGTGTCATATGCTTGCTAAAATTGCCACTAGACTACAAGGCCATTGGCATCACGAGTTATTGAAGACATCTTCACACAGCATAGAATATAATCATGGCAGGAACAAAAATCAGACACGTGACACCAAAAAGGTGCTCTACTTATTTTATCATAATTTTCTCAGTGCATCCAGTAATTTGAGAAATTTGGAGGAACTAGCATAAACTAAAAGACTCTTTAATGAAGAACTTATGCAAAGAGATCTGCAGAGAAAAAAGCTATATATGCTATAAACATCTTTCATACCCTATAAATTTGAAGTTTCAAAGAAGTATTTAGCATAAAGCTAATGGGTCTTAACAGCATTCATGAAGCAAAGTAAAAGATGTATATATATATATATATATATTATAAAATTATGTATTTCGATAAATGAAAAAATATTAAAATAAATATTTTTTGACAACACAATTAATGTTTATTACAAACTCAAAAAGTTGATAAAATATTTTTTAATATGTAAGTCAAAAGTTGACACTTGAGTTTAGCATGTGTGTTTTACATGTATAGAAGATACTACTGACTACTGTAGATGGCAGATAGATAGATTTATTTATAGAAGATAGATGCATTTAAAAACAAATAAAAAATAGATAGATATTTACCAAAAATCATTAAAACAGAACGATTTCCAAAATTATTCATTAAGTGGTTCGAATTAATACATTATTTTCAATTTGAAAAGGCTTGGCATGAAAAATCACGCCCATGCGTGTTGAAAACGGAAACACACTTTCAGTCCAAGGGTCATCAATCATAGTTGTCTTCATTTTGACTATAAAAAGACCTCTTTCGGCCAAAATAGGTAACCACATTCACAACAAACCCTAAACCTTATCTTTCTCATTACTGTGTAAAATACACCACTTGAAACACCATGCAAAGTGGCTCAGTCTGGGCATACAACGACAGGCAATTCGCTATCGTGTGGAAAAGAGAAGAGGTATAAACCCATGACTTTGATTTCTTTTGTGTGCTTCTCTTCATTATTTTTCGCTATTCTGACGAACGGTGATGTTTTCTGCATTTTCAGCAAACCATTTTCTTCATACCGAAGAACTTTTGAAATCAATGGGGTGACGAGATTCGTCCTGAAGTTGTTATATCAGACCCTGCCGGAAACTGCTTTGAGTGCGTAATCAAACGAACGGTTAGGCATATTTCTGGGTGGACTTCGCAATGAAGGTGATTCGCCGCTACCAAATTAACCGTCCTGTTCGAATGCATTTCGAGCTGATCAACGGCGGCCAATTACTCATGAGAATCACGATTCACGGCGAAGGGGAGATCTCGTACCCCATCGTCAAAAGTTGGCCGCTGCTGTCTTAGGAATCACCCATGAGCATGTTTTAAGGCCCCCTTTTTTTTTTCCTTTAGTGTTTGTATGTCCCATCTCATCTTCTTCCTTCACACATCAATGAAATGTGATTTTTCTCCGTCAGATCAGTGTGAAAAATCCAAGATTGCTGTTTATTTACTTTTTCCAGTTTGACGGTTGCACTTAATGATCTGTTTAATTTCCACTTGATCTGTAGAGACAAAATACTACTAATGGGTCATTAAGTGCAGCCGTCAAACTGGAAAAAGTAAATAAACAGCAATCTTGGACTTTTCACACTGATCTGACGGAGAAAAATCACATTTCATTGATGTGTGAAGGAAGAAGATGGGATGGGACATACAAACACTAAAGGAAAAAAAAAGGGGGCCCTTAAAACATGCTCATGGGTGATTCCTAAGACAGCAGCGGCCAACTTTTGACGATGGGGTACGAGATCTCCCCTTTGCCGTCAATCGTGATCCTCATGAGTAATTGGCCGCCGTTGATCAGCTCGAAATGCATTCGAACAGGACGGTTAATTTGGTAGCGGCGAATCACCTTCATTGCGAAGTCCACCCAGAAATATGCCCCATCAACCGTTCGTTTGATTACGCACTCGAAGCAGTTTCCGGCAGGGTCTGATATAACAACTTCAGGACGAATCTCGTCACCCCATTGATTCCAAAAGTTGTTCGGGATGAAGAAAATGGTTTGCTGAAAATGCAGAAAACATCACCGTTCGTCAGAATAGCGAAAAATAATGAAGAGAAGCACACAAAAGAAATCAAAGTCATGGGTTTATACCTCTTCTCTTTTCCACACGATAGCGAATTGCCTGTCGTTGTATGCCCAGACTGAGCCACTTTGCATGGTGTTTCAAGTGGTGTATTTTACACAGTAATGAGAAAGATAAGGTTTAGGGTTTGTTGTGAATGTGGTTACCTTTTTTGGCTGAAAGAGGTCTTTTTATAGTCAAAATGAAGACAACTATGATTGATGACCCTTGGACTGAAAGTGTGTTTCCGTTTTCAACACACATGGGCGTGATTTTTCATGCCAAGCCTTTTCAAATTGAAAATAATGTATTAATTCGATATATTAATTCGAATCACTTAATGAATAATTTTGGAAATCGTTCTGTTTTAATGATTTTTGGTAAATATCTATCTATTTTTTATTTGTTTTTAATTGCATCTATCTTCTATAAATAAATCTATCTATCTGCCATCTACAGAAGTATCTTCTATACATGTAAAACACACATGCTAAACTCAAGTGTCAACTTTTGACTTACATATTAAAAATATTTTATCAATTTTTTGAGTTTGTAATAAACATTAATTGTATTGTCAAAAAATATTTTTTTAATAATTTTTCATTTATCGAAATACATAATTTTATAATTTATATATATATATATATATTCATTTGCTATTAACAGCTTTCATATCCTATTAATTTGAAGTTTCAAAGCAGTATTTAGCATAAACCTAATTGGGCTTAACAGCATTCATGAAGACAAAGTAAAAGATGTAATATATAGATTCATAAAAACAAAGTAAAAGGTGTAAAGTATATGGGCATACAATTTCAGTAGCATCTACTCGAGTCCCAATTATCTTAAGTCTCACTTCACTATCTTTCTGAATCTTAACCTGCAAAAGACCAATTGATTAATACAAATACCAACAATACGAAAGAAGAAAAAAACAAGATAATGAATCCACACAAGAAAAAATTAATCTTGCTCTCTTCTTTCAAAAGAGAATTATAAATGATTCGTACTGATGCATCTGAAGTAGTGTAATTTTGGCAGGTCTCCAGACTGGAACTCCATATCATCTGGAATCAACTGAGAGAAGAAAAAGGTCTTAACAGACAGAAATATTTAATTTAAAGGTACGAGTTCAAACATATATCATCTTGCAAAGTAATGACATAAACTACTAAAGAAAGTAGAATATAAAACTTGGCAATTCTGAAATTCATTGGATGCATCATATCTTAAACTTTGAAAGGTCTAAAATTTATGCAAAAATAAAGATCCCATTGTGATTTAGAATTAAACTGTGTACGTGCATCAGTCACCACTATATAAATTAACCTAGTTTGTACTAGCATTAGCTAATAGTAAGATATGAAGGCAGGTCAGAAATTGCAACCTTTTAGATACCAGTGTATAACATTAAGGTTATAGAGACCATTTCTCAAAGGTTAAAAAAGAAAAAAACTTTACATGGTTTGAAACGAAGATTTGAACAGGTCCAGCTTCAGCAAAAAATCCCATCTGTACAGACAGAGCTCAATAATTAAAACCCAGTATATCCACATGTTATTGTTAGATAGCTAAATTACTCTACAGACAGAGGAACTGTATAAACCTTGTTCACCATGGTAACCACAGCTTCTAAGATCTCTCCCTTAAATGGTCTGAAGACAACACATCGGTATTTAACCGGAAATGTTACAGACCCAGTACCATCAAGAATTAACCCTTTTCCAATGTCTTCTATCCCTGTAACTGCCACCACAAATCCATGTCGACCGCTACATAATAGTTGAAAATCAAAATGTTACATACATCCAATGTCCCAGAAATAAATACTTTACGCTGAATCAAATTATATATCAGTCACGGAAGGAGTTACCATTATAAACATATGTAACTGGGGAGGGCATGTTGATAATTGTTTCATTATCCCCCAACCCCCAAAAAATATCCCCCAACTCCCAAACATATGCAAATGTTTCTATCTTCAGGTTACATTCAAAATGTGCTTCTGATTTAGTTTTCATCTTTGATAGATAACAAAATTGACAAAGACAATTGAGCATTTATTCAATTATTCTTCAAGTTGTAGTCTGTTAACTTACTCATCTTTAAGAAGTAAGAACCCAGAAAAGCTTATCATTGGTACTAAATATAAAGAAAAAGGACTAAAGGGCGTGTCAAAGAGAAACAACAAGTTTACATTCCAAAATTATAGTTTCTTAATGAATGAAAACCTTCAATCTAATGTTCCCTGATTATGGAATAGATAAAAATCCTAAATGTCCTGTTCTTTTCCAGTTTTCACCTCTCATTTACTAGGAAGAAGAAAAATACTGAGATAATCACCTGCAAGTGCCTTCCACATCTTTCATTAGCTTGGCAACAAGATTATCACGAAGATTACGACCAAAGTAGCGTGGGTGCAGCTGCATATTTCGTTCCAGCACTATGTGGAAAAACATTTTCTTGAGTCTCCTTTTTGCCCAAACCTGAACAATTATTCCTGGCCTGAAAACAAAAAATAAGAATATTGTACTGTACCAATAGCAATACACTAGAAACAATATACAATACAATTAAAATTCAGTATAACAAATTGTACTCATAGTAGTCAATCCCGGATCGCGGCGCGTAGCGGCCGACCCCAAAAGTGGGATAGCGGGATAGCGGATAGCGGGATGACCGCTATTTTGATTTTTCACATATAATATTATATAACTAATATATACATATAATTACTAAAAGAAAGGAAAAAAAAAATAGAGGAAAAGAAGAAAAAAACAGAGCAACTCAGAACAGAATAAAGGCCCAAGGGTAAACAGGGGTGGTGGTTGCCGGAGCCTGGACGGTGCTTGTCAGATTGCGCCGCGGCCATGGGTTCTGGACTTCTGGTCGAAGGTGGCTGAGGGGAAGCAAGTCGCGCCGGAGAAACGCGTTGAAGAAGGTTGCAAGTTGCAGAGGAAACGCGTAAAGAAAGAAGAAACGCGTGAAGAAGACGAGTGAAACGGTGCGTTTCACTTATTAAGAGCGAAATTCCAAAAGTACCCTCAAATTTTAACCTAATTTTACAATTTTGAGGGCAATTTGGGGATTTTCCTTGAACCCGACCCATCTTCAACCTGGAGCACCGCGATTGAACGCGATCGAACGCGATTTGGACGCGATTTGGCCGCGATTCGCGGCGCGACAGCCGCGACGGCGTTCCGCGACGCGATCGATTCAAAATCGCGGGGAAGGGCCGCGACGCGACGCGACGGCGCTATCGCGCCGCTATTTGCCGCGATCGATAACTATGATTGTACTGTACTCTAACAATCAGTAAATGAACAATCTAAAATGCCTAATATGCATATTTAGTGTGCAAAGTAAGCAGATTAAGCTTGATTGGCTAAAAGATAACAGAGTATTGAGAGAATTGTGAAGCAACTTTTGACAAAGTGATTATCGACACGGTACTTTTATTTTCAAACTGGTTGGGACTGCTACAATAATATTGTTAGGAACCCCAAAAGTTAGAGTTGAGAGAATCTATTATTATTGAAAGAAAAGAATAGGAGAATAATGTCCCCCAAGCGTTTCCCCTTACAACTGAGCCAACGCTTAGTTTTCCCAAATCTAAAAAACTGAATAGATGCCCCCTCCAATCTCACATCCCCCTATTTATATATTTAACTAATCCCCTCCTAGTAACTACTAACTAACTACTACAACAACCCTATGTCAGACAAACTAGCAGGCCCGTTCGCCCATTAACATTTAACTGTCAGATTACATCCAAACAGATATAAACAGATCAGGAACTCTAATGATTTTACAGCCAGTATATAAGTGCATCTTATACTCCCCGTCCCTGATAGGCTAAAAATAACCAGTCTGTCTCATTCTCTCTGTCTCTACTTATTGGTGCTGGGATTGCTACAGTATATATAAACCACACGAGGACTTCATATTCTCTAACTACTTATTTATTTTGAAATGGTGTGTTATGTTATAATGTTAATATTGGTCTCACATTTTATCTCTTCTTGATTGATTGATGATGGTTTCAAAATATATGAATTTCATCATAACTGTAAAATTCTTTTTGCTTGACATAAAATGCCACTTTTGTCTTCTTAGTGAAATTTAATGATAAAAACAAATTCAAAAGCTTAATACTTAATACTTATGCAGGCATTTCGCAACTTGGTAACAGGCAACACCAAGCAAAATGTGTAACAGAAGAACCAAGAATGAAAAAATTGAATAAGAGGAAAATCATTTTTATTATTCAAGAAAGGAAATCTCCCTTCCAAGGAAAATTCCCTTTTGCAAATTCTCGGAATGAGTTCCAGAGAACAACCAAACTGTAATATGAAAACCTCATCCTAACATAAAGAGTAGTTTACTATATAGCGGTAAACTAAGAAGGCACCAAATCCTAAAGCCATGGTGATTAGAAAGGATATTTCTCATGAACCCAGATCACCAAGTCATCAATCACAAGGTGTTAGAGAAAGAATCAAGGAATTATATTGGAAACCTCGATTATGAAAATCCAGTTAATTGCATAAAAACAATAAGAGCCAAGAAGGGTTATTAGAATTTGGGAGGCATAACTCAACCCAAAAGCTAGCTGAAGAGTTGAGGGTTGCTCGACCCTTTATCTATGTCATATCTCTAGCCAATGTGAGACTTCTAACAAGGGTTAATAAATAATGCATTGTAGAGGTAGGTAAACTAAACGAAAGCATAAAACAAAAAAGACTAGCATCAAAATAAAATTGGCAAAGAAATCAAATGGCAAGCAACATCGGACTAACAGAAGCAATTGAAAGGCACTATATGAGAACATACTAAGCTCAATGCAACATACTAAGCTATATATTCTCTGAATTTGATTTCACTCTCCCTTATTGTGTTTACAATGAATTGGAATGAAATTAAACAGTGAACAGACGAGATTTGTCAAATTAAACTTACTACTTAGGTTGGAAATGTGCACGCCCTTGTTTGGAGAACGCGTTCAGAGAGATCGTGTGGGTGAGTACGGAGAAGAGGGCTATCAAAAAGTATTGAAGACCAAAATGGAGAGAAAGATCATTCACGGAACCAAAAACCCTAATCAATGTTCAAAACGCCGTCGTCACTTTCCAACCTTTGCTGTGTTTCGAACGAACCGCGGGAGATATGATTTTTTCCAGAATATAATCAATCATATATTTAAATAATTTTAGGGGGAGTGGATAGTGTTTGGTCGGGTTTTGGTCGGTATGAGATTGTCGTGTTCCACTAGAACAACCCCCCTTAAGATCAAATATATACTTCTATAAAAATAAGCTTTTATGTTGGATTTCATTCATGAATCAACTAAAGCAATATCATCCGACGAGAGCAAACCCGTTAGGCTAGGGCCTAGGAGGAAAATCTTCAATTCAAAATTTCAAACAATCAAAAGTTTGATTGAGAAAATTTGGAGAGAAAGTATGCCACTATATTGCTCGAACAACTATCATGAACTGAACGACAACAAGGAAAACATTGTGAAAGGTACACACAGTCAGAAATGACAATTGCTAAATAAGAAAAATCACAACGATACGTCGTTTCAAGCATTGGACACAATCAAGTTGTCCGTCTCCACAATCACATCCTGAAAAACAAGATCAAATTAAGTTAGAAAAATTTTCATTCTTAAATTTCAACCATTCCCAAGTCGTAAAAATTAAAAAATGACAGAAAAAAACTCCCCTGGAGATGAAAATGTGAAAGGATAAGGGATGCCTCTTTTTTCTTTGGTACAATGGGATGCCGCTTAAAATAAAAAATTAGGGTTTCTCTAATGCGATGACTAAAAAACTGACATTAAGGTGAGTAATTAGTTTGTTTAACCTATTTTTAGCCATTGGATATGTTCCTTTAATTTCAATGGTTTGGATTCGTTACATGTAACCTAAAGAGCTTATGTGTTCCAAGTTTCAAGTGAGCTCATGTATAGGTGATTTGTTTTTCTTCTTTCATCTATGTCATGTTCTTCACTTAGAGATCTCCATCACCCAGTCTCTCATCACTGAATCACTCTCCATCACCTAGCCTTTCGAGACCTGGATCTATTCATGGTGCGAGGACGATCACAAAAATCAAGAGTGCTTCCGATGGATGGGGAATCTTAGAGCCCATAATAAGAGAATGAAGAAAACCCACAATTCTAGGGTCTAAAAGATTCAAACTTTTAAGAGAAATTGAAGGGAGAAGGAGGTAAAACCCACAACTTCCTTCATCGGTTTCAGACTCAAATTTGTGAAAGGAAATTGAAGGGAGAAGAGGTAAAACCCATTGCTTCAGCTTCTTCGTCCTTTTAAACAACCCATTTTTAGACATTAGGGACAAAAACTACATAATATAAGTGGGGACTAAAAATACAATTAAGCCAAATTTGTACATATATTTTAATTATCAAAACTACTCAACTCAATCTACTACTAAAAAGTAAGGAAAAGTTGAAATTGAATAACTAACAAACCCAACATAAATTCGGCGTTATTGCAATGAAAATTATCCTAACATATCTAAAACAATTATAAGACACAAGCAATAATAATCATAAGCAATAACAATCATAAGCAAAAACTAATAGAAATATAAATAATAATATTAAATTTTGTAATTATTTATTTTATTATAATTATTACTTTGGTCCACTACATGATCCAACAATTTTTCATCCTTATATGCATCTCTAACTTTCTTAATCCTAAAAATCATTTTTTCAAGCTTCAATATTTATTACTTAAGAGCAGAGGTAGTTTCTTATGCTTGTCTCCCACGATCTTCCCAAGCTACGGTTTCTGCCCCAGTAAAACATTTGTCTAACACAAAACAATATAGTAATATATAAATAATAAATTTATTGGTAGTACTTACTAAGGCGGTGGTGGGCGGTAGAGAAATGAGGCATAAGTAGTAGTGGGGAACACGACATTCGCACTGTTTGGTTCAAAGGAGGGGAGTGGAGGGGAGGGATTTTAATGGAGGGGAGGGGAAGGAAGGGGAGGGGAGGGGAGTGATTTTAATTAGTTATCTTGTTTGGTTCAAGGGAGGGGAGGGGAGGGGAGAGACATTAATTATTTACTTATTAAAAGAGGAGGAGTTTTATAATTAAATTACTTTTACACCCTTTGTGTATTTACTAATTATTTAAAAAATAAAAATAAATTATAAAATCTGTGTGAGAAAAAATTATATTAAAAACACAATAAATATAAAATAATGTATCAACGTTGATTATTAAAAAAATAAAGAACAGTTTTTTATCAACGTTGCCAACCCTTTAAAAAGAGGTTGCTAACGATAAAATAATAATATTGTTATCAACGTCAAGAAGATTTGAAAAAAAACGTAAAGAAAAATCACGTAAGTTACAGAAACATAAAAGAAACAAGATAAAAAGTGGAAGAAGTTAAAGAACAGAGTCCGAAGTGAGAATAACATAAATTAGAAGATAGAGAATCTGATAGGATACCAACATAATTTAAATAATTGATAAGGGTATTTTAGTCATGTAAAATATTTCCCCTCCCAATCCCCCCACTTTTGGAGGGGACACAAAATTGAGTTAGGAGGATTTTGGTCCCCTCCATTCCTCTCCCCTCCCCTCCTAAAATTTGAACCAAACAAATTCAGTTTTAAAAAACCCCTCCCCTCCCCTCCCCTTCCCTCCATTCCCCTCCAACCAAACAATAGCTTAAGTGTCATTGAAGGAATGTGGAAGTGTTGAAAAATTTCATATCTAGGTAATTTAAAATCCTATTTTATGTTAGTGATATTTTATTTTTAAAAGCTATCTATCTGATATGATTTTATTTCAAAACCCTTATCCTACTTTTAGGGATTCTGTTTTACAATTCAGTTTTTATAGTTGATAAAAACTTTCTCCACTCCCATTACACGTTCTTTATTTTTTTTTCTCACGTTGCCTATTTCTCTGGCTGCACGTTGACACAAAAGCTTTACAAAAAGGAGTCCTGATACAGCTTTCTAGACCCAGAAAAACAGGACATACTATTGCCTTCTTCTTCCCCTAATTTTCACTGGTTTTCCATTAATCAATATTCAAAGAGCACTGTTTGTTCATCTAGTTCAGGGATCTATCGCTGCACACGACAGATTCAACGGGTTGACGTATCTTGGGAGAGGAGCGCATCAAGTTCTTAATCTACCCAGTACAGTTGGGGCGTTTTCTCTCTAAGGACAGCGCCTAGCGTGCTTCAACCCAGGCTACTCTGAACTCATTCTCTTGTTATTTTAATTATAGGCTTATTTGTCTGTTATGTTGCATTGCTTGTTTCCTGCCTTGTCTGTTGTCTGCTGGTTTTCACGTGTTTAGTTTCTGTTTGTGTTTTCCACTGATCAATTATTCTAACATTCTTAGAGAGAAAATTTTTAATTCTGTCTACATCTTTTGTGTTTTGTTCTGTTCAAAATGTCTGCTATGGAAATGCTTAAGGCTATGTCTAGCAAACCTGAAAAATTTAGTGGTGAAAATTTCTATTGTTGGCAACAACAAATGAAATTTTGGCTTACTGAGTTGAGTCTGTTCTCTGTGATTTCTGGTTCTAAAACTGGAAAACAAACAACATCATCATCTAAAGAGGTTGTTGAAATTGATGGTACTAAAACCCTGCTAGTACTAAAGAGGATGCTAATGATGATGCAACAGATAAAGATATCTTGTGTCATGGTCATATTTTGAGTGCATTGTCTGATAATATTTATAAAATATTTTGTCATACCAAAACTGCAGTTGAGTTATGGGAAGCCCTTGAAAAGAAATATGGTTCAGCTGAGAAAGGGTTAAGTCGTTATTCTTGTGAAAAAATGATTGAGTTTCATATGGTTGATAAGAAGTCTGTGTCAGATCAAATCCATGAGTTTGAAAATATTGTTTATGACATGAAACTGAAAGGAATTGTTTTGCCTGATGTCATGCTTGTGACCTTCATGATTTCAAAATTGCCTCCTTCTTGGTCAGATTTTGCTAGAAGTTTGAAACATAAGCCTGAAGGTTTTACTTTTGATGAGTTGCTTATCTGTCTGCGTATTGAGGAAAAACATCGTCTTTCTCAAAAGAATTTGCAAGCTCTAATTTTCAAGCTAAAGTCCACATGGTTGAAGGCTCTAGTAAATCCTCTTCAAAGTCCTTTAATAGGCATGGGACAAACAGATATAAGTCTTTCAAAAAACCAGCTTTCTCTAAAAATAAAGACAATGCTCCTAATAACAACAATAGGCATGTGGCTAAAATTCAAGGGAGTGAGACCTTTTGCTTTATATGTGGACGAGCGAATCATGTTGCTAATAACTGTTTTCAACGTCGTCGTCAACCAATGTCTACCCATAAGCCTGAAGCCAATGTTGTCTCTGTGGGTGCTGCCTCCAATTCCCTATCTGACAGGTACCATGTCACTGGCCCAGAGTTAAACTTTGTTTTTAACTCAAATGATTGGTTTTTAGACTCTGGAGCTAATGTTCATGTGTGTACTGATAAAAAATTCTTTTCTTTATACCAGGAATCAAGTACACGAACTGTGAGCATGGGGAATGAGAGTGTAGCACATGTTGTTGGAGAAGGCCAAATTAGTTTAGAGTTCTCTTCTGGAAAGAGTCTTGTTTTAAATGGAGTTTATCATGTTTCTGATTTTAGGAGAAATTTAATAAGTTGTTCCTTGTTAGTCAAACAAGGTTACAAATTTGTACTTGAGTCAAATAGAGCTGTTATTTCTAGATTTGGTGTTTTTATTGGTAAAGGATACACTTGTGATGGTCTGTTTAAGTTGAATGTTATGCCCTTTTCATCTAATAAAAATTCTGGAAATTCTTCTTTGATTGTCTCCAATGTAGAGTGCACTAATTATTGGCATGGTAGGCTTGGACATGTTAATTTGAATTCTGTAAGAAGAATGATGCTACTTGATCTTATTCCTAAGATGTCTGTTGATGTAAAACAAAAATGTGAAATATGTGTTCAAGCGAAACAACCTAGAAAACCTTTTAATAAATGTGTTGAAAAGGAAACTAGCTTGCTTGAATTAATTCATAGTGATATATGTGATAGCAATGATGTTTTAACTCGTGGTGGCAAAAGATATTTCATCACTTTTATAGATAACTTTTCTAAATATTGCTATGTGTTCTTAATTAATCATAAAAGTGAGTTGTTTGACAGATTTAAAACATATAAAGCAGAGGTTGAAAATCAGTTAGAAAGGAAAATTAAGGTTCTTAGATCTGATAGAGGTGGAGAATATGCTTCTACTGAAATGAGTGAATATTTTGAAATGCATGGTATTGTTCATGAATTTACTCCTCCTTATGCTCCTCAATCTAATGGTGTAGCTGAAAGAAAAAATCGAACTTTACTTGACATGGTAAATTCTATGCTTATAAGTTCAGGTTTACCTAAAAATTTGTGGGGTGAAGCTTTACATTCTGCTTGTCATATACTTAATAGAATTCCTTATAAAAATTCTGATAAGACACCTTATGAGTTTTGGAAAAATAGAAAACCAAATCTGAAATATCTCAAAGTGTGGGGGTGTCTTGCAAAGGTCAATGTTCCTATTATCAAGAAAAGGAAAATAGGACCCAAAACTATTGATTGTGTCTTTGTTGGATATTCTTTGCATAGTACTACTTATAGATTTTTGGTTATAAATTCTGAGATTTCTGAAATTTCTAACAACACAATTATGGAATCACGTGATGCTGTGTTTTTTGAAAATATTTTTCCAATGAAAAGTAGCTTATCTAGACCAGTTGATGAGTGCTCTAGTTCTGGTTTGTCCTGCAGTAATGATGCTAATATAGATGTTGAACATGAACCTAGGAGAAGTAAAAGGACTAGAAAAGTTACAGATTTTGGTTCTGATTTTTGCACACTTTTACTTGAGGATGATCCTAAAAATTATAGTGAAGTTGTTAGATCCCCGGAAGCTCCTTTTTGGAAGGAAGCTATAAATGATGAAATGTACTCCCTAAGAGCTAACAAAACTTGGTTCTTAACTGATCTTCCCCCTGGTTGTAAGAGTATTCGTTGCAAGTGGATCTTTCGTAAAAAACTAAGGACAGATGGTTCCATTGAGAAATATAAAGCTAGGCTAGTTGTTCTTGGGTGTAGCCAAGTAGAGGGTGTTGATTTCTTTGATACTTATTCTCCTGTTTCTTCTAAGATCACTACCATTAGAGTTTTAATTGCTCTTGCTTGTGTTTTTAATTTGAAGATTCATCAAATGGATGTTAAAACTGCCTTTTTGAATGGTGATTTAGAAGAAGAGATTTATATGAATCAACTGAAGGTTTTGAAGAACCTGGAAAAGAGAATAAAGTTTGCAAACTTGTTAAATCTTTATATGGCTTGAAACAAGCTCCAAAACAGTGGCATGAAAAATTTGATCAAGTTATTCTTTCATATGGTTTTCAAATTAACAATAGTGATAAATGTGTGTATGTGAAAACACTTGATGATGGTGAATGTGTTATTTTGTGCTTGTATGTGGATGACATATTGATCTTTGGGAGCAACTTGCATGTTATTGAAGATGTAAAATCTTTCTTGTCTAGAAATTTTGATATGAAGGACCTTGGTCCTGTAGATGTTATTTTGGGCATTAAATTGATAAAGAAAGATGATGGCATTGTTTTAACACAATCACATTATGTTGAAAAACTGTTAAAGAAGTTTGATTATTTTAATGTCAAACCTGTTTCTACACCTTATGATCCTGCTGTAAAATTAAAGAAAAATACAAAAGAAGGTGTTTCACAACTTAAATATGCTCAAATTATTGGTTCCTTGTTGCATTTGACAAATTTCTCTAGACCTGATATTGCATATGCTGTTGGTAGATTAGGGAGATATACTCATAATCCTGATGAATCTCATTGGACTGCATTAGAAAGAGTTTTTAAATACCTCAAGGGAACCATTGATTATGGCATTCATTACACTAGTTTTCCCGGTGTTTTTTTTTTTTTGAAAGATGAAGGAATATCTATTAATGACCACAAAAAACCCCTAAGGACAACACCCTCAGGGAGAGAAGATAACCCAAAAAAACGAGTTATCTCAACGATCAAAAGAGAACCCAACTAGGCCGAAAAAAGGAACAAAACCGGGTTAAAAACCAAACCGTACAGCAATGGAAAAACCAACAACACACCCAAAGAAAACCCAAAATATAGCCCGGAAAACTACACAAATCAAGCATTGGAGTGATCCTCGTACACCTTTTCCAACCCCCGGATAGCCTCTAGGTCGGTTCCCTCAAAATCAAGCCCCAAGACTTTGCCGAGAAGCCACGACTTTTTCGACCGCGTAAAGTACGGGCCACCGCACGCCGGAAGAGATGCCGACGCTGCCAAGGGAGAAAAGCCCTCAACATCATCCTGCACCTCCACGCAAGCCAGAGGCTGAGCAGCACTCACGCAGGAAGGGGGAAACTTTTTGGGACGGCCACGCCGACGAGGCTGGAGAGCAGGCTCCACAGCAGACAAGACCTCGACAGACACAGAGCCAGCGCCTTCCACCCCCCTAGCAAAGGGCACCGCCGAGGAAGGAAGAGGCCCTGGCAGAGCCAGCATGTTCTCCAGAAGTGAAGAGGTCCCAACTGCGACTGAACCAGCATCTGAGGAGGCGGAAACGACAGGCTTGGAGCAAACCCAACATCCACCACTCCAACGAGCCGGAGGTAGATGCAAGAGAGGGAGAGACCTCACAGCCGCCAAACTCCAAGAAGCCAAGGACACCGACAGAAGAGAGGGAGCAGGAGGAACTCTAAAGCGAAGACCAGAAGAGAGGATTCGATTCCATCTCCCAACCGAGAGGCCAAGGAGAAGAAAAGACAAGCCATTCTCCCAGAAACCACGCACGTCTGAAAGATTTGCACCACCCCACTGTGCTACATCCTCATCAAGCGCCTCATCAACATCTAAACCGTCCCTGTGCCACCACTCCTCCCGAGCCACATCCAACGCCAACCTACCAACAACGGCATCAGACAACCCTTCACCTACCTTCGCATCACCACCCAAATCGGAGCTCAGGCAAGAAATCTCTGGGAAGAGTAATTTATCCGGAAGCCTCGACAACCCTTCAGTCTTCCAACCAACGCCACCAAGCATCCTAACCTCGTCCTCTGGAAAAGGAAGCAGACCACTAAGCTTCCTCTGCCCCAAGACCGCATCTCGCCAAGAGAGAGCAGAAGCAGGGGACCTCTGTTCCTGACCAGGAGCAACCTGATTCCCCAGCCCACGAACGAGTTTTCCCGGTGTTATAGAAGGATTTAGTGATGCAAATTGGATTTCTGATTCTGATGAAACTAAATCAACAAGTGGTTATGTTTTTACTTTGGCTGGAGGTGCAGTATCTTGGAAATCTGCAAAGCAAACTATTATTTCACGTTCTACTATGGAAGCTGAAATTATTAGTTTAGATACTGCTACTAATGAGGCTGAGTTTCTAAAAAATCTGTTATGTGATTTGCCTTTGTTAAATAAGCCTATAGCTCCAATTTCAATGCATTGTGATAGCCAATCTGCTATAGCTAAGGTTAATAGCAAAAATTTCAATGAAAAGAGAAGACATCTTAGAGTGAGACATAAATCTATTAGAAATTTGATATCTCATGGTGTTATTTCTCTTGATTTTGTCAGGTCAGAAAACAATCTTGCGGATCCGCTTACAAAAGGCCTGACACGTCAACAAGTACTTGAAATGTCGAGGGGAATGGGACTAAAGCCCATAAATTAGTCGCAACAACGGACACCCGTCTCCAAATTAATGGCGATCCCATGAAAGGAGTTCAACGGGTAAGAACGAAGTTGTTTGCTGATTATGGTACACCAAAATATTTATATGACGGAGCTGTTCCGTGTCCCATTCCTATGGCATGGTGTACTTTGAATTTTAAACTGTGGCAATTTCAAGGTTGAGGTTGGAATTACCTCTTAATGGACCCAATGACAATGGTTTGTAGGGGTGATGGTCACGGATCACCCTTTGAGGGTTCACCTAGTGAGTGTGGAGGTGGGGCCGCCTTTGTGAGATTTTGGGCTTATCTCTAAGTGACACTCACGAAACAAGATACATGCGCAAGGCCGTAACGCGCAACCACTGATGAGAACTTTGAATGAACAACTATATTGTATGTGCTGTGTTCTTAAGTTTGGTTTTAGTGGATATGGCTCAAGACAATCAAGTCTCCATATCTACTCAAGCGGAGGTACATATGCACTAGGTGTGGGGCTCAAACCCGGAAGGTTCCTCATGCTGAATATACAATGTCATGTGCTCTTTGAATGTTGAAAAATATTTCTGGATTTTAAATTATGTGGGGGATTGTTGGAAAATTTCATATCTAGGTAATTTAAAATCCTATTTTATGTTAGTGATATTTTATTTTTAAAAGCTATCTATCTGATATGATTTTATTTCAAAACCCTTATCCTACTTTTAGGGATTCTGTTTTACAATTCAGTTTTTATAGCTGATAAAAACTTTCTCCACTCCCATTACACGTTCTTTATTTTTTTTCCTCACGTTGCCTATTTCTCTGGCTGCACGTTGGCACAAAAGCTTTACAAAAAGGAGTCCTGATACAGCTTTCTAGACCCAGAAAAACAGGACATACTATTGCCTTCTTCTTCCCCTAATTTTCACTGGTTTTCCATTAATCAATATTCAAAGAGCACTGTTTGTTCATCTAGTTCAGGGATCTATCGCTGCACACGACAGATTCAACGGGTTGACGTATCTTGGGAGAGGAGCGCATCAAGTTCTTAATCTACCCAGTGCAGTTGGGGCATTTTCTCTCTAAGGACAGCGCCTAGCGTGCTTCAACCCAGGCTACTCTGAACTCATTCTCTTGTTATTTTAATTATATGCTTATTTGTCTGTTATGTTGCATTGCTTTGCCTTGTCTGTTGTCTGCTGGTTTTCACGTGTTTAGTTTCTGTTTGTGTTTTCCACTGATCAATTATTCTAACAGGAAGGGCCTGAGAGGGATGAGGAGGGAGGGACCGAGGGAGAGGTAGACGATGATGGAGAAGGACAAGGGATAGGGTAAGGGAGAAGAAGACAGTGATGGTGGCAGAGGATGAGGAGGGATGGGCCAAGGGAGAAGAAGAGAGTGACAGAAGCAGAGAAGTAATATGTTGACGGTGAGGATGGCGGGGGAGATGGAAGAAGTTGACGGTGAGGGTGATAAAGGAAAAGGGAGTGGACCGATGGTGAGAGTGGCAGAGGAGAATGGAGGGGGCAGACAATGAGGGTGGCGCAGTGGAGAAGGGATGAGGATGAAGGAGACAATGTGGAAGTTAGAATCTAGAGAGTGAAGGATAGAGAGACATATATAGAAAGCAAGACGGAGTAATCAATTTCGCATAGACTTGGTCGACGCTACACTTCTTATCCTGTAAAATGACCCACACTGGCAACTTAGAGTCTTGCACCTTCAACCAACGCTAAACATGTGAGTGCATTCGCTACTTTTGTCGATGATTTTAGCATCTGCTGAAGGAGACTCTAATTTGTAAAAAGTCAATGCAAACTTGCATCAGCTTACCATATGCTATGTTTAAACGAGTTTTATATGTTTTTGATGATTTGTGTCGGCTAAGCTATGGCTATCAATTCGAATTTGGTGTTGGAGTCGTGGCTGATGCTAATTTCGGACTCTAAATCAAACAATCCTTGTAACATTTCCGCCTTCGTGCTTTCTCAAAGCTTCCCCTTCCCCCTCTAGCAACGGAATTGACATTATGAAATGACCATTGAGAAGACATAATTGAAATTCCAACAATTTGGTTTGCCTTATTGTTTGCATCTGACCAGTTGAAATAAAAACGCCTTCAGATGGTCGTTGTTACATGGTAAATCATTAAATGAACCAAAATGAAAAGTTGTTCATGTTTTTAATTGAATAAGGAAGTAAGAACTTGAACCCGAACAAAGCATCTCCTCTTAACAAGAAAGGGAAATGCTCTACAAGCTAACTAGCTTGAAGAACCTAACACTATATTCTATATATGTCATGAAATATGTCCTTGTGTTCTACATGATCTTCTACTCCAAAAAATTTCAAGGTCGTGTTGATCTAACAAGCCTAGTGATAATGTTAAGGCATGAATATCTTCAGAGAAAGGAAAGCAAATGCTCCCTGTGAATTGGAAAGAGTATGCATGGTGAACTCTTTCTATCGAGTTGTTGGATTTTCTTTCCCATTTCGATGGGAATTGATCGGGGAAACCGACCAGGGGGTGTTGATAGAGGAGGAACGACGAAACTTCGGTGAGGGGTGGCGAGATGATGGTCTTGACGGTGCTCCATTGTTTGTTGTGTCCGGGAGGGGTCCCAGCAATGACACTCTGACGCTCAAGTTAGAACGTGGGTTAAAGGGAGTGAGAAATAGGGATAGATGAATGTGTACCTTAAGTTCTCCATGACTTGGCTTTTATAGAGTTTGGGATTGCGTGGTTCGAGGCAGTCATGAGTGCCTAGTACATCCTCGAGCTCTGTGTCTTTGTCTATGTTGCTGGTCCATAATTACTTAGTTGGTCGGTCGGAGTTGGCCATCCCTAGTCTTGGACGGCTGAGGAGACAGCACGATCGACCCGGGGGAGGCTACGCATGCTCCATTTGGGAAGCCAAATGATTTTACACCTCTATTAAGAAACCGTTTGTATGAGTTAGGTGCCAGTGTCACTGATTATAAATAAATGTATGAGCACATAAGACACAACTCAAACAAGACCGCATAGAAGTTTCTTTTGCATTGCAATTGCAAGATGGGCTCATCTTTTTCAAAGGCACCAGAGCGCAAGTCATGTGTGCTATGTGTGGTAGAACGACTTTTGCAAGGCCCTTTTTTTATGTGGCGCACGCCTCAGGGTCACACTACATTGAGTAACACTGATGATGATTATCCTTCTTCCACTGATTATGATTACGATGATGATTATGACTATGACTATGTTTATGATTATGATTATGATAATGATGTTTATGAAGGTTATTATGAATTCTGTTAAGACGTTGAGCCATGGACTGAATTTGATGAATGTTATCTCTAGCATTGATGTAGTACTAATGGATGCTGTTGGAATTTGATTACGATGATTTTTAGTTCATATGTTCTTCTCTAAGGAAATGTCCAATGTTGAATGATCCATGTTCGATGTTATCTTCAGGAGACTCAAAATGTAATGATGCTATTCTAAAGGGATTATTTTGTTAGAACACATTGGATTGGACCCCTCCTATTTTATCTTTTTTACTGTAGTATATATAATTCCAAACAGTTGGCGTGTTTAATTATTTGAAAATGACTTATGCCTTTTTTTTTTCTTCTTCAATTAATAGTTTCATGTTTTCTCGTAGTTAATTTTCTTATTTTCTTTGTATATTCATATTGTATAAGTTCGCCTCTAATTAGCATATTTGCTATTTCTCATTTGTTAGGCATATTCCTCACTGCGTGCTTCAGTGCTTAATTGGTTAACATTAATTTTGTGCGCTGTAATCGATCATGGTTATATCAACATCATGGTTACCATTTACCTGCAGGTTTATTCTAAAGGAAAAAATAAGCAAATTAACCCTGTAAAATTTGGTTCGTGTGCAATTTAATCTCTTTTTTTTTCGAAAAAAGAAGAATAACATATCATAAATAAAGAGTCAGTACAACCACAAGCTTAAAAAGGCAAACACTACAAAAGGGCAAAGATGAAAAAGAACAACTACAGGAGTCTAAAGAAAAGATAAAAAAGGCAAACACTACAAAAGGGCAAAATACATAAAAGAGCATCAGCTACTCGTCTAGAGGAATAAAAGAACAAAACATAACAGCAACTAGGGGTGTACAAGACCCGGCCCTACCCGCCAACCCGTCCCGGCCCAAGCCTTTAGGGCCGGGTTGAACCCGACCCGATCATTAAAAGAGATCGGGTTCGGGTTGATCTTTGAGTTACCCAACTTCGGGTAGGGTCGGGTTCGGGTTGACACTCGGGTCACCCGGCCCGTCCCACATATATATTTTATAAAATTTTAATTTGTTATAATGATTAAAATGTGATACATGGTGCTCAAATTTATCTTACCATGTAGATGAAATTAAAATGTTTAACATTTACCTTATGAATTAAATAAACGTTGGTCAAACTATTGACACTTTCATGCTCTAACAAGAGAAAATCATGTGTGTGTATTATGCATATGTGAGACAAGTAAAGAAATGATCAAATAAAATGTAAACCTCTCAAGTGCAATAGATTATGAAAGAATTGGATTCTTTCAAGTTATTTCTTCTAAAAAATAGTTCCAACTTATAACTCTTTTAGTATGTTATTATCTTTAAATTTTACAATTAGTATCAAATAGTCTTAAACTTATTGTCCCTCGGGCCAACCCGGTCTCGTCCTACATAGACCCGTCCTAAATTGGACCCGCATAATGTCGGGTTGCTTCGGGTCTAGGGACGGGTTAGGGTCTATGAATTGACCCGATCAATATTTAGGGCCGGGTTAGGGTTAACCAAAACCCGTCCCAACCCGTCCCTTGTACACCCCTAACAGCAACTGGCAGCAATTTAATCTCTTACATTAAATTAAGTATATATGTATATTATTGACCACTTTTTTCGCCACTTCCTTAATTTCTCTCTCTAAGATCCTCTCAACCCTCTCTCTATCACCGTCCAGTTTTAGAGCTTCTTGGGTGGCTGTCGCGCCGCCTCATGCACGGCGGCAACCCCAACCCCTTCTAAATGTATATTTAATTAGCTCATAAACTTTTCCAAATGGGTAAAATAATATCCATTTTTATATTTCTGTTAATATTTACATAATTTGTTAATTACTATTATTGTTAATTCTTATACTCCTTATGTTTTTGGTACATTGAAAAAACTTTTTATTTTACAGTCAAACCAAACATATATCATTCATCATAAAAAGAGGGGGAAACTCAATCGACTAATAAATTTGATCTAGACCAGAAAGATCCTCCTCAAACCATACATTATCTACGGAAGAAGAAAAACATGTTTGAACATAAAATGAGCAGCTATGGTACATTGACGTCTCACATAAACAAGATAGTAGACATCCAAACTCTCCAAACTCTGTATGAACAACCTACATTCATCCATAATATTATGCAAAGGTGATGTAATCTGTTTCAAAGATAATCTTTGTCGACAAAGATAATATTTGTCGATCAAATTCGTGGCTCACGAAATAGTGATAGACCATTTTCGACACCATTTTTGTGGCAGTTCTACATTTTTGTGGCAGTTCATATTTTCTCTTCATTTCCTACTTTATGGAAGTCCTAATTAAACCACCACAAAAATAGGTCTCCTAAGTGGTCCAATATTATACCGTGGTACGTGCATCAGAATTGTTTGTCAATCCCCAAATTATACACAATTGAACTGTCCACTTGGAACACACGCACTATGGTGGGGCTAATTTGATTAAAGGGTTGATGACAAGCAGCAAGTAGGCATCCCTAATCGACTCTCTTGTTTCTATTTATTTTACGTCATGCAATTTTTTCTGTAATATATTCCTTTTAATGATACTATTTTTTTATGCATCAGGAAATTCTTCTAGTGATACTATTGCAGATATCAAATAAAATTTCCTTTTATTTATTATCGCCACAAAAATATGTAGCTTGCTGGACCGGTGACCATATGGGAATTGGACTGCTGACCGGTTCAACCAGACTACTAACCGGTTCAACCAGGAACTGGACTTTCGACCAATTCAACTGAAAACCAGACTACAGACCGGTTCAATCGAGAATCGAACTACTATCCGGTTCGATCAAGGTCTTGAACCGGATACTCACAGAACCGGTTATTGAACCGGAGATTCAAAAGTTTAGAGTTTTGGAGAAAAATAAATGAATTTTTTATGGGAAATGAATTGATCATGTGACCTTGAGGAAGCAAAAAGCAACCTTTACCACTATGCCAACAACATCTTGGTTCAAAAATGTGTGTACTTTTATATATATATTTGTTGTAAATTTTACACGATATAATAGCTTGTGCAGCAATATTCACCAAGAATATTCTATAGCAATGAGCTTTTTCATGAATGTCACATCTATCTATCTATATCTATCTATCTATCTTTCTATTTATCTATATCTATCTATTTATATCTATCTATCTATCTATCTATCTATCTATACTATATATAAAGGGAGAGTTTTTGCAGTCTTGAGGATAAACCAGTCATTCAACAATTCATTGCCCATCAAATTAATTTTTAATATGGGTATTTTAGTAAAGAAGCACATTATTCTACAAAGATTGTTGATAAGGGTTGCAACGCTTCAGATCTGCACATCATCTTTCTTCCACCGTTTACTCTTCTGAGTTTCTCATTTTGTAACGCTTCTTGATGCTTTTCTTTCTTCCACTGTTTTGCTCTTTTCCATTTCTTATTTGGCTTAGAAATCAAATGGATAAAAGGAACAATCTTCAAGAGAAATTTCGTTACCTCTTCTCCCCCCTTACCCTAGCAGCGCCGCTGCTCACATGGGAGAGAATTGAACTCGATGGTGGCTCTGCGGTCCGGGGCGGTAGCCCGTTCCTGACCTGAGGCAATAGCGATTTAAATTTTAAACCATAGAGGTTGCAGGGCTCGGCGATATGAACACGGAGGCTGGGGAGCTCTGATCTTCAATCCGGTAAGAACAATCTTCTCCTCCCTTCGTTGCTTTGGAATTTTTCATTGTGGGATTTCATTTCTGTCCATCCATTTTCTATTCATTGTGTTCTTCTCCCCCGTGCCCCTTTCTTTTATTGTATCTAATCTTTTTTGGTATGTAAATGTTTCAGGTCCACTTTGTTCATGCTTTCAGTAGTAGGTAAGGGTTTTGATCTTAACTTCATCGCAAGTTTCTTCCTTTAATTTTCCCAATTTACTCTTCCTTAACTTCATAAATTTGTTTATGGCTTAATTGCAACTTTGGTCCTCGACGTTTACCAATGTCACGATTTTGGTCTCCCACCTAATTTAATTACGTGGATGGTCCCTGATGTTGTAGGTCGTGTGTAACGTTAGTCCTACCGTTTATTTCTTAATAGAGGAGACTTACGTAGACGTCCAGTTAGAGAGAGAAATGAGGTATGAGGAGGGAGGGAATCACGTGACCTTTATAAGCGACACAGAAGTTTCCAAAAAAGAAAACTAAACCTATATTCAAATTCAAAGCTCTGTCATACGCAAGAACACAGAACACTGCGTGAGAACAGTGGTTCAATCTCTCCCTTTGGCTCTGCCACCCTCTTGCTTCAACCTCTCCCTTTGCCACCATCGCCTCAACTTCATCTCTCTCCTTCGATTTCTGAAGGCGAGTTTCCTTTTCTCATCTTTGATTTCGAATCTGAAAATCTCTACGTTAGGGTTTTGTTCAGTCTGATTTTTTCTAATTTTAGTTTTCAATTGCAGAATATGGAATCTGAAGTTCAAAGTGGCAATGCTTAGCGGTTACCCTAGCTCCGAACGATTCAATCTAAAGTTGCCTCTTCAATCTGGTACTTCCAATTTTTTTTTACACTGTTGGTTGATTACTTGATTTGATGCATGTTATGCTGAACCTTGATTCAAAGTGTTAATGTATGTACCAAAAAAAACAAGTATTATTGTGTAGCATTATCATAGTCTCTTTTTCATAAATTGAAGATTTATCAGAAACTGTGTGACTATTGTTATCATCTGGTGTTCATAAAACAATCAACGGCGGTTCTGTCTGTTAGCATATGATGGCATCGTGTTTGAGATCAGGGAAGAAAGCAAAGCGTGAGAGCGCAACGGGGCCTAATTGGCTTGAACTTCCAAAAGAGCTAACAACAATCATACTTCAAAAGCTTAATACCATAGAAATTGTGACAAGTGCAAGCCCAGTGTGCTCTTTGTGGTGGAACATTTGTAAGGATCCACTCATGTGGTGCACTATTGACATGATCGAAGACTCCGACCATCCTAACCATAAATTGGAGAAGATTTGTCGCTATGCCATTGATCGAAGCTGCGGTCATCTGGAAGACATTAGTATTGGAAATTTTGCCACTAATGATCTTCTCAAATACATAGCTGATAGGTATTATTGTTTTATTTTCCATTTGCTTGTGCATGTTGTGTTATATATATTATGTTTTTGTTTTTTTAGTCATTAGGCATGTTGGTGCATCCATTTGGTGTGAATATCTACTAATTCTATTTCATTTATGTATTTTTCTTTATTTTTTGAAATTTTGCAGCACAAACCACCTCTATCGCTTGCGACTTCGAGAATGCAGGGCTATTTCAGATAAAGGATTGATTGAAGTTGCTAACAAGTTTCCAGTGTTAGAAGAGCTTGACATTTCATATAGCAATCTAACTAAGGATTCTCTGAAAGCTATTTGCCGATGTTGCCCTCATTTGAAAGCATTAAAATTTAACTCAACCGGAAACCTCTATGATGAGGTTGCGTTTGCTATTGCAGGAACCATGCCTAAGCTACGCCATCTACATGTTGCGCTAAACCGTTTCAGTAATGAAGGCTTGGATGCCATTCTTGATGGTTGTCCTCTTCTTGAATATCTTGACCTGGGATTTTGTTTTAATAAAACCTGTGTGACTAAAAGTTTGAGGAAAAGGTGTCCTGATCTCATATCGAAGAGACCTGGCTTTCACTTTACTTCCAAGATAATGATTTCTTCCAAGAAGATTATTGGTTGGACTCTGGTAAATGAAGAAAATATTTCTCAATTTAATTATGTATAATTGGCAGAGATTATTGGATGGGAAATGATTATTTTGGTTTTAGGACTGTTCTTTTTGGAAATGTTGATCACACTGAGTACTATTTTGAAAGGCATGGTTCTGTTGAAGATACTCCAATATCAATAGGGATTATTTTGTGGGAAGACATGAGTTCAGAAATGGTGTTATTTTATCAATCAGGTTGTGTATGCTTTCGATTCTTCTAGCTTATATATTCCTGCAAACGAAATCTTGGTTGCCATTTTTATTTGGTGTGGTCATTTTGGAATTTTTAATTAGCGCTGAACTTTTTTATGGCGTTTTGCAATTCACTTTGACGATTATTCATGAAAAATTTTCAAGGATAGGGCGAGAAGACATAAAAATGTCAGTGTTCATTTCTTTATCTCACTTTGATGGCAACTGTTTACAATGATTTTTGGTCTAGATAAGATAAACAAATGGAATAACAGGCACTACAAAAATTCGCTATTGCGGTTTTATATGTATGTTACGTCGGTCATTTCAACTGCCACAATCTTCTAAAATAATATGACCGTCATTTCTTATTAATGTCGCTTTAAAATGACATATAAATTTTTTATTTTACAAAGTAACTAAAATTTCATTTAGGGTTCTCTCGGTCTTCTAAATCTCAACCTCGAGCTCTCTCTCTTCTACCACCGCCGTCGAGCTCTCTCTCTTCTACCGTCACCTTCGATCTCGATCTTTCTCAATTTCAGTTTCCACTAGGGTTTCAGAATCTCACCATCATATCATCTTTGATCTCTCTTCTTCACTGCGTCCCGGTCTTCGATATCGCTTCTTCACCGCATTGTGGTCTTCGATCTTTCTTCTTCACCTTCATACGTGTATGGTTTTGTTCTTGTTATTTATTTTGATTCCAGCTTCGTTTGGATCTGGTTTTCTTACACTCCTTAAAGATTTTGATTCTAATTTCAGTGTCATTTTGATTTCCTCCAGATTCCACATCAAAACTTTTGTGGTGCGGCTCAAACCACGAAGGATGAGCTGAGTGAAGATCCATCAGATTCGCATAGATCCGTCAGATTCACTGAGTTAAGGTAATTTAAGTTTCTAGATCGAGCAGATTGTGTTTCTCTTTGAATGCATGAGTTTCTGGTGATATACAATATTTAAGGTGAATTTGTAACTTGCTTTGCTTTCTTTTTAGGAATCTTCTTTATAATTAAGTAGTAATTCATCCTGAAAGTTTGCATTGCTTTCTCAATTGATCTAAATCAGAAAATAACCAGGACTAGTGTCATACAAAACTAAAGATCTTTGTTCCAATTCAGTCATCATGATGATGGAAAGGGGACTGAATTTGGTTGAGGTGTTTTTTCACTGGGCTGAGAATTTTATACCAGGGGAACAATGTTTTCTATTGAAAAAATTGTGTCAAAATGGTAGATTAGTGGTGAGAAGCATGAAATTATTTTTATGAAGCTTGGTAGTTGGTAGTGTAAACTGTAAATTAAGTTGATTCTATAAGCAGTGTTAAAGGTAGTTCCATTTTTTCTAATATTCCTGAATGGAGACTGATGGGAGATCTTATTATTTAAGGGTAGTTCCATACTTAAAATTTGATGAATGTATTGAGCACAGGTTTCATTTGAATTGACAACTGAGGTGGACTTTGTACTGATTGACTTAATTTGCATGTATATATTACCTGGTATCATGATAGAATATTGGGTGGACTATGATCATCTATCAACTGTTGAGTCATTGTAAATATGACAAACTCCGTTCAATTTATGGTTTTTGTACATGTTTTGACTTATTTTCATTTTCGGTGACAAATTAATTGATGTTGGAATGAATGGATTGTAATGTAGTATTTGAAATTTTTCAAAGAACCCACATGATTTTTTTATCCAAATCTTTCTAAATTCCAATTAATGCTATTATAAGTATGTTACTATTTTCAAATTTAAATATAATCTTACTTGATTTTGCAAAATATTTTCATTCTTAAATGTTGTTGCAAGTATGTATTAGTTTCCCGTCAACAAAGTATGAATTAGTTTTACATTCAAAACGAATCCTATTCAATTATAAGAGTTTTATTTGTTGGAAGATCTTAAATTTCGATACTTTTATGTTTTAATTTGAAATATCTGTTATTATAATTATTTTATTTATTATCTTCAAATTCATATTATATATATATATATATATATATATAGAGGAGGGCTCAGTTTACACTCTTTTAAATCTTACACTCTTACACTAATTTTACACGTTGATCTAATTTTAATCTAATGGATGTGATATGTTTTAATTAGTAGGCATGTGACTTGGCCCTTACCCTCCGTCATCACCCAACAACAACTTCTTGTGGGTGGCGCCGATGGTGTTGAGAAAATGGCAACCGAGGAGAAATCATGAACCTTCTTTTACCACTTCGTCTCAAAATTTGTCTACCATGGCTGTTTATTTCCTATCTATATTGGCCATAAAGACATACTAAAATGTTCAAAATAAATCTCCATATCTGAACCTTAATATGTGTGCAGTCCAAAATTTCACAATCAAACAAATCCCACGCCGATCAAAGTATGTCCATTTCATATGAATTTAAAACATTTCAATTTTATTAGGGAAAAAACATCCAAAATCATTCAATTTTTTTCTTCTGTAACAACAAGTCATTTCAGACATTTCAGAATTGGGCAAGGAGAATGAAAGCCTATCAAACCAACCAAACTTAAACCCCCTGAGTCCCAATGCAATCACAACCCCAAATCTGCAAAATGGAAACCTCGTACATTGGAACCGATTTTAGTAATCAAGCGACGGTGGGTAGCAAGGAGCATGAGAAGGACGCTGTCTCCACCCACAACATCTTCGGCGCCGCTCACAGCAAGGCTCACGCAAGAGTCGTTGTTGGGTGATGAGGGTAAAGCCAAGTCACGTGGCTACTAATTTCACATCTGTTAGATTAAAATTAAATCAATGGTGTAAAATTAGTGTAAGAGTGTGAGATTTAGAAGGGAGTAAGCTGAGTCCTCCTCATATATATATATATATATCGTACTTGTTTTTTCTGAATGGAATCTTACTTTTTTTTTGAAACTAGGAATCTTACTTGATTTTACATATCTTATTATTAGAATACTTCATTTTCAATATGTATTTTTTTTCAATATGTCCTCGTAGGATAGCTCAAGTAGTAGGAGCTGTGGACATATGAGTTTGGTAGAAAGAGGTCCAGAAATCGATTTCTGGAGGGTGCAATTTATCTTTCGAATGTACCAAATAAGATATTTTAAATATCATTTTTATTATAATGATAATATTCCAAAACTCAATTTCTTTAAAAGAAGCTGTGCATTGCAAAAAAGTATAGCAAATCTTTCAAAAATGTATAAAAAATTCGAGTTGTTTCTCCCATATCTCTATCTCTATGAGCAAATAAAGTATCAGTTTATAAATAAAAATAAATCGATTAATTTGATATTTATTGTACATTTGGTTTCTGTAAATTGAAGTTTATCAGAAACCGTGTGACTATTGTTTTCATCTGGTTTTCAATCTTAGAATATTGAGGTCTCACTGTTGGTTAGCATGATGGCGTCGTGTTTGAGTTCAGGGAAGAAAGCAAAGCGTGAGAGCACAATGGGGCCTAATTGGCTTGAACTTCCAAAAGAGCTAACTACAAACATACTTCAAAGGCTAGGTGTTGCTGAAATTGTGACAAGTGCAAGTCAAGTGTGCTCTTTGTGGTGGAACATTTGCAAGGATCCACTCATGTGGCGCACTATTGACATGAGCGAAGACTCCAACCATCCAAACTATAAATTTGAGATGATTTGTCGCAATGCCATTGATCGAAGTTGCGGTCATCTAGAAGATATTAGTATTGGAAGATTTGCCACTAATGATCTTCTCAAATACATAGCTGATAGGTATTGTTTTATTTTCCATTTGCTTGTCCATGTTGTGTTTAACTATTATTCCTATTTCATTTATGTATTTTCTTTTTAAGCAAAGATTTTTTTGAAATTGTACAGAACAAACCGCCTACGTTGCTTCCAGCTTCAAAAATGCATGGCTATTTCAGACAAAGGATTGATTGAAGTTGCTAAGAAGCTTTCACAGTTAGAGGAGTTTGACATTTCATATACCAACCTAACTAAGGATTCTCTGAAAGCTATTGGCCGATGTTGCCCTAATTTGAAAGCATTAAAATTTAAGCCATACGGAGTTCTCTATGATGCGGATGCGGATGCGGATGCGTTTGCTATTGCAGAAACCATGCCTAAGCTACGCCATCTACAATTTGTTCAAAACCGTTTCAGCAATGAAGGCTTGGATGCCATTCTTGATGGTTGTCCTCTTCTTGAATATCTTGACCTGGGATTTTGTCATAATAAAACTTATTTGACATCCAAGAAAATCATATCAATGAGACCTGGCTTTCACTTTACTTCCAGGATAATGATTACTGATGGGTGCATGATTATTGGTTTTACTGAGGTAAATGAAGAGAATATTTCTCAATTTATCGATGTATAACTGGCAGAGATTATTGGATGGGAAATGATTATTTTGGTTGTAGGACATGTGTTCTTTTTGGAAATGTCTGTTTTGAACAGCATGGTTCTATTGAAGATACTCTAGTATTAATAGGGATTATTTTGTTGGAAGACATGAGATTAGAAAGGGTGTTATTTTGTTGCTCTCATTTTGGAATTTTTAATTAGGACGGAACTTTTTATGGCGTTTTGCAAATCACTTTGATGATAACTCATGAAATTTTGTAATTTTGTCAAGGATAGAGCGAGAAGTCGTAAACATGTCAGTGTTATTTTCACATCAATCTCAATTTAATGACGGTGTTTACTGTGATTTTTGGTTGAGACAAACAAATGGAATCCAAGGATTAATCTGAGAGCATGGTTTGGACTTTGGAGTACTTTTATCAAAGAACACAGATGAAGAAAAATGAAAATGAAAACATATCAAAAGGCAAAAGGAAGCAAATTGTATAAGGGAAAATTACAAATTGAGAGTGAATATGGGTTGCACAAATATGTGTCTATGAATTGTGAACCATAATTCAGTTTATCTAAGTCCTATGCATAGAAGAAACTACTAAGCTTTTTAAGGAGGAATTTACTATGCACAAGTAAAACTAACTTGTGCATAGTTACACCAAGCACTTTTGATCTATGGTAACAGGTTTTTTTTTTAAAAAATTACATTGATCCTAAACGTAACCTTCTAACTACATAGGTGCTTTCATCCGATAGTACTTGAATTTTTATTTTACAGAAGCCACATGACTTTCCATTCAAATCTTTTTCAATTTCAAAATAATGTTATTATAAGTTTGTTACTATTCTCAAATTTAAAGAGAATCTTACTTAACTTTACAAAATATTTTCAATTTCAATATGTTGTTACAATTTAACTTATAATTAGGGACGGATGAAGTAATTTGTAAAATAACTAGATTAATTTTAATTTTATTGCTGTACATCTCTATAAATTGAATGTTTATCCGAAACCGTGTGACTATTGTTTTCATCTGGTTTCCAACCCTAGAGTGATGAAGTCTCATCACTGTTAGTGTTCATAGCCATCAACGGTGGTTCTGCATGATGGCATCGTGTTTGAGATTGGGGAAGAATGACATGGGAGAGAGCACAATTGAACCAAACTGGCTTGAACTTCCAAGAGAATTAACAACAAACATACTTCAAAGGCTAGGTGTTGTTGAAATTGTGACAAGTGCATGTCGAGTGTGCTCGTTGTGGTGGGATATTTGCAAGGACCCTTTCATGTGGCGCACCATTGACATGAACTATTACAACTATCAAATCTATAAATTGGAGAATTGGTGTCGTTATGCCATTGATCGGAGCTGCGGTCATCTGGAAGACATTAGTATTAAATATTTTGACACGGATGACTTCCTCAATTACATAGCTGATAGGTATTGTTTTATTTTCTATTTGCATGTGTTATATATAAATTGGCTTATTGAGTCGTTAATTTTTAAATCTTTTAAATGTCATCCTTCATAATAAAAAATTTAATCAAAGTAAATCCAATTGACGATGTGTTATAAATATTGTTCAACAGTCCACAAGGTGAGTAGTCCCTGTAAAAAAAAAAATCAGAGTCCATCCTCATTCACAATCATCTTCTTCATCTTCCCATTCTTCATCTTACACCATAGCTCAAACCCAGAAATTCATATTTTTTCTATTCCACCTTCATATTTTTCCTCAACAACTCATGCATTTCTAAATAAGAATCCCGGAAACTCAATCTCCTTAATCTTCTTTGCCTACAATAATCTTCATCTCCAGAAAATCAAACCCTCAAACCCAAAATAGGAGCAATAAACCCAGAAAATCAAGAGCTGAAACAAAAAAATTCCAGGGATTTGGTGTCATTTGAAGATACAACACCAAGCTTGACCCTCATCGCCCACCCACCGTAGTTCAAGCCACCTTTAACTCTTTCCCTCTAAAAATTTCATTATCTTGACCATTAAAAGGTAACCACCTATTGCTTCGTCTCCATGTCTGAGACAATTGGTGGATGAGGCGACTACGGTTGGGGGGAAGAAGGTTGGGGAAGAGAGAGCTAGTATTTTATGCTGGGTTTGAGTGGAGCTAGTATTTCATTTATAAATTTAGTGGCTCTGATTTTTTTTTTCTTCTTTTGAAGCCTTATATATGTCATGTTTGCCTTCAAATTTTACAGCACAAGCCACCTACGTCGCTTGCGGCTTCCACAATGCGAGTCAATTTCAAATAATGGATTGGTTGAAGCTGCTAAGAAACTTCCACTGCTAGAGGAACTTCATGATATTCCATTTGGCAAACTAACTCAGGATTCTCTAAAAGCAATAGGCCGATGTTGCCCGCATTTGAAAACATTAAAATTTAGCATGAGCCAGTACGACATGTTCCTTGATGGGGATGTTTTTGCTATTGTAGAAACCATGCCAAAGCTACGCTATCTACAGATTCCAGGAAACTTTCTCACTGATAAAGGCTTCCATGATATTGTTGATGGTTGTCGGCTTCTTGAATTTCTTGACCTGGGATATTGTTATAATAATGATTTGACTGGAAGTTTGAGGAAAATGTGGAGTGATTGCAGATCAAAGAGATATGGCTTCGAATTGAAATATAAGATGTTTTAATAATTTCAGGTGAGTATCTTTCTTCTCACATTAGTCTGTCATGTTAGTTGGATTTGGGTAAATGAAGAATATGATGTATAACTTGCAGAGATTATTGGGTGTGAACGATTATTTTAGTTTTTTTTAGGACATTTGTTCTTTTTGGAAATGTTGGTCATTGGGTACTATTTTGAACGTCATGGTTTTGTTTAAGATACACAAATGTTAATTGTCATGCTATAAAGGAATTATTATTATCCGGCTTTTTCAGTATCCTCCCACTCGATAGGTAAGAGCTGACTTCCCAAGGTACTCTCGCACCAAAGGGATTACTTTTTTGGGTAGACATGAGATCAGAAAGCCTTCTCTTGATTGGTGATATTTTTTTCCTACCGTGAAGAGTTTATTGAAATCATAATAGGCCGAGATACAAGTTCTCTCGACAAAGAAGAACAAAACAGCCAAAGGAGGCAACCCTGGAGAGCGTTCGCCCACTCCTGTCAAACGAAAACAACTCAACAAAAACCTAGGAAAAACAATGAAACCAACCACGAAAACAAAAACATACCCAAACCAAAGACAATGGACACCTCAAGGGCGACCATACTTATTGTGATGGGAACGTTTGGGATGATTCACACATCCTCAATGGCCTCCTCCTCAGGCCTATCCCAAACAAGACCCCCATTTTACAGATGCTATCTTTGAATCTTCAAAGCCAATAAGAAAAAAACTGCCGGGGCAACAATGTCTCTGTAGTTGTACTAGTACATTATCTTTAAACCAAGATGGACGGTCAAAATAAAATACTTGTATAAATATCTGAAACTGCCAAAAGAGCCATGAAAATTTTCATTTTATTGCTACTTTTCTCTTTCTATAGTTACTCAATTATTTACTCCAAGAAAGAGGATAACAATTATTGGTCCATTGTAAGTAAGTTGTGCTTCTATTGAGATTCACTCATGTCCCTTCATCTTCTTTTATTGTTAATTCTCTTTGATCAGTGCAGTTTTCTCCATTATATACCGAATTTGTAGATGACTACCGATCATAATTTATTTCTTAGACAGTGCACCACTTCCTCAAGGAATTGAATCCATATTTCTTTCTCTTCAGGAAATGCAATTATTACCATCTACATGCTGTCTTCTGGCCTCCTACCAAACATGTGTAATCTGAGACCAACTATTCTTAAAATATAAATATACATTAGTCCATGGTGAATTATATACTACAAAATTATTTTGGTCTTGAACTCTTTGAAGGAGATTGCTACACAATATATATACTCAACTAGAGACAAGTGGAGTAGTCCTGACCTTAGAGTCTAATGGAAATGAAAGCGCCGCATGAGTGCTAGAGTGGATATCAGCCTTCCACTTTGGGACGCCAACCTTCAACGACATCCTGTGGTTGTGCACGTGTTTTAATGAATGATTCCCTTGAGAAAATAGCCTGTACATTCAGCATTATTAGCCATGGCTAAGAGTGAGTTAAACAAGAGAATTTTCAATGCTTTGTTAGCTACAGCAAACAAAATAATTTATGAGGCTTCATGGTTCAACTACCTAAAATCTAGCTAACTTCATTTCAGAAACTAACCCCCAGAACTTTTAGGGTAAAGGAAGAAGGTTGTGTTAGGACCTGCGGCAGCCAACGTAAAACTGGCTGTATCTTTAATCTGAATCAAGTGATCTATATAGCCAGTCTCGCTTAGTCGGATAAGGCTTTTGTTGTTGTTGTTGCCGTTGTTTTTGTCGTTAGTTTTAGCAAAAACATTTTATTAGTATGATACTTCAAGTTTTGACTTATGAAATTGTGTCACTATGTTTAAATTTTAGACTCCTACAGTAATTAGCAGATATTCAACTAGAATAAATTTTAGGTATGCAGAAGCCTAAGCATCTTAAAGAAAACATTTGAATTTAGACCTCTGAAGAAGTTCGGAATTCAAGTCCTTCTTCTTATTGATA
This sequence comes from Lotus japonicus, assembly GCF_012489685.1. NCBI lineage: Eukaryota > Viridiplantae > Streptophyta > Magnoliopsida > Fabales > Fabaceae > Lotus > Lotus japonicus. Next base: position 10,636,180 of record NC_080046.1, read on the forward strand.
AACATTTTCACTCATTAGCCTGTGTTTTTCTCAACATAGACGATGCAGAATATCTTCGGACATGATTTCCACAAATTTAATAAACTGTTGATGTTTATTAAAATTTGTCAGTATAAATATGTATCTCGAAGTAGCCTGGACCTGGAGTCTATTCTACATTTGAAAACTACCTTAAAAAATACAAGAATATGAAATGAAGATGTTAAGTGTGGAGACTTGTATTGAACATACCTTCATATAAGATTTCAGAAAGGTAAGTGAATCTGGTACAGTCCATTTCTTATAATGCCCCAAAGCAATTTCCAAATGGTATAGCTTTGGTCCAAGTGACAAGTCTGCTGCAGATATGTCTTTCCCATTGACAAAAGGACCCTGTAAAGAAGGGGGAAAATAGATGTACAGACTTTAGATTAATGAGCCCCCATCTGAGAAAAAAGAAAAAAGCTCGGGCAAAATCCAGAAGGATCAGCACAACAAGAAAGCTGTGTTCTACAGGTAGTAAACATATAAACTTCTGAAATCAAGTTCTTCATAACCATTAATAGATAACTTGAATGATATGGGAGTTCTTGGGTCTCTTTGATTTAGTCAAAGAGCTAGTTTCTCCTAATGCTCATCTACATCATGGACATATTAAGTAGAGTTTTCCACTGAAAATGGGAGAGACATTAGTTCATATATCCACCTACTAGGCTGGAATCAGAAAACCGTGCCATGTTCAGGAGGTTTAAGTTCAGGCCAGCGCACTATAAATAGGGTCAATTCAATAGTTCTGGGCTACATGGCCCCTAAATTCTTATTTAGGTAATGTAATTAGAAATAACACAATCAATGAATTGAGCTCATTTTCAAAGAGAACCCTTACTATCAAAAGAAGATTTCAAAGACACCACATCAACCGATACCAAGTCATCCATTGAGGACAAAATTATGGAATTTGAGTAGCTTAAATTCATAGTTTACAAAATAGCTTATACACAATTATACGTAGATTTTAGCAGCCTTGGCCTGACAAAATGACACTCAATTATATCAAGTATCAACAATATAGAATGCACCTGTTAGTTGATCCCCATTTAACATGTACCATCTTATGTAGATAGAATATAAAGAGGATCAAGTTTAGAGATGCATGCTGTAGGAAAAGTCTACAAAAGTATACATAGAATAGACATTAGCATTGCATGAACAGGTCAGTAAGCTCTCATAATAAAATCATGAAATATAAATGATAAGCACAGATAGAAAGAAAATAAAGAGGGAGAAAGCCAGAAAGGCTACATAAAGCATAATGATATCCCAAGTTTACGGCTGTCCTTGTGATTTAGGACATCCCAGTTCTAAAGGTGTATGCAGAACAAATTGATGAAATATCCTTTTATTATAAATACACCACTGGTGTGTGTGTGTGTGTGTGTGTGTGGGTGGGTGGGTGGGTTGGGGGGTATTCACATTTCACAATTGACTGTTTAGCTTAAACATTCGTACTAGGATTGAAGTAAAAATAATTGTTCAGGACTGAACCATTTAAGTAAGGATAGATAATGTTTTGTGGGTAAGACTTCCACAGTATAAAGAGGTCTAGTCACCAAATCAACAACCTAACGAAAATTTCTATCGAATAGCATAAATACAAAAGCAGAAAAAAGTCATACATTGTCCTTGAGGTAATCATTGAAGGAGCTTAGTTCACTTAGTAATGCTTGCTCTGTTCCGTCATTGGGATCTTTGCTCTTGAGAAATCCGATAAATGTAGAAAAAATCTTTGATCCACTACACACAAAAACACATGGATTTAGATACATCAGATAATTGAAGTACATTTGATATAGCCATGTAAACATTACAGAACAAGAAGCAGACCTAGAGGGAATAAATTAAAAGAAACTGTGTAAAAGCTTGCATAATTGCAGTACTATGCATTTTTCTTACAATTCAAAGCCATATATACAAGACAACTATATTCATAGATTCAAGGTATTTTTAATGATGAGGAAATCTACAAAGCTAGAAGCATACACTGTAGACTTTTCAGGCGGGGTCACCAATGGTGGGCTAGGATACTTCTCTTCCAATGTTTGTGTGATAATATCTGAATCTGGAACCCACTTCTCATCAAACTTTATCACAGGAACTTTACCTTCGGGGCTGATTTGAAGGAACCTAAACCAGCAAAACAAACTATAAGGAAAAGAACTACTAAGGTAGTAAGAGGACAGACACGTTATGGTCTATGAATGATTCAGTTTTACAAAAATGGCAATTCTGAACGACAGGTAAAACATAGACCAGAAAAATTGGCCAGAAGATCACCATTCTGGCTTGTTGCTTAAATCCACAAACTTCGCCTCATAAGGTAGATGTTTTTCCTCCAGTGTCAACAATACCCTTTGGGAAAAGGGGCCTGAAAATACAATTCAAAGAAGAGGAACTAATTGATCATAGACATAGATACTTCAAGTTTAAGGTTCAAATACAAACAAAAAACTTCTTTCTTTCTTAAATAGAGCATATGCATAATTATTAACTCTATGATCGACAGAGGCTGTTTTGCCATCATTACCTACACATCCTAGAACCAAAATAAAATACAAGAAATGTCAATTCTCAATTTCCAGGCATAATGAAAACTTACTGAATCTCTTTTGTGTATCATATGAGATCATATCTAATCTTAACCATTCAACCATAAACATGTCACATGGGCAAAATATTGATTTTACTTGAAAGTTGAAACTAATATCAACCATAAGGTTATAAAAAGACCAAAACAATATCTTCACAATTCATATAAATAAGGAGTACAAGTGTGTAAGAAGAGCTAAGATTAACTATATAATTACACATTGTCAATATTGGTTGGTATAATTAAAAATTAAAATTATTCCTGACCATCTATCTAAGATTAAAATGCCAATATTTGATTTAAAATTATCAAGAGTATTATCATAAGAGTATACTAGAATTTTTAGGAAAATAGGAAGTGACATATGGAATGCAAATTGAGAATGCATGTGGACAACACATAAGTCTAAATACATCACAATGTTTGTATACCCCTATCAACCTTTCTTCACTCCCTAGTCCTAACCATAGCAATGCATGCAAAGTCATGAATATCCTTCATACACACACACCACATTTCACTAGTTCTTCTATCCAAAGTCATCACTTCCTCAAAAATGTTAATTTCATTTCAACTCAATTTCCACAATTATACAAAGAAAAGCTTCACAATAAAAAGGGAAAAGAGAGAAAGAGTAAAAGATGAGTTCTTTACAGTCGCCGAGGGTGTTGGGTGTGGTGAGAGAAGCTTTAACGGCGATTTCGACGGGTTCCGAAGGAGGAACTGAAGACATGGACACCCTGAGAGGCTTCCTGGAATGGGTGTTGAAGCAGTTGGGTGAAACGGCGGTGGTTGGGCGGAGGCGGAGGTGGTTGACGGTGGCGGAGAGCGCCGACACGTGAACTCTGGCTGTGGACATTGCCACCGTCTACGTTTGAATGGAGCAGAAAGCTGATGAGGTTGCGTTATGTTTCTCCAAATGTTTGCGTGTCACTAAGAAAATGGATAATTCATAATTTTCTACATAAATAAAAAAAATAAATAGTCAATTTATAAAAAAATTAAAACAGAATAATTTTTATACGCTTACGTTGTAAAGTTTTTTTTTTACATAATCAATCAAATTGAATGAATAAATAAGTTAAGACTTATGTGCCCTACATTTTTTTTTACATTTGGAATATAGAAAACACTTATGTTATGTGTACTAATTATTTTTCTTTAACACTTGGGATACTGAGAAGACTTATGTGCACTGCCTAGGTTTTTCTTTTGATATTTAGTTTTAAAAATTTGACTATTTTGTAAATTTACAATAGTTGCAATTGTCGTAAAATATCTTCTACCAACATTACCACTATTTGGTATGATATAGACTACATAGTGGTGGAGTGAGTGGAGAGTGTTGGGTGGTTGTGGGTGTGCATGTGGTTGAGTATCATATTTTTAGCTTCACCATCCTAAAACCTTCCTCGAATTCACCTCGTTTTTTAGTCTTTGAAGTTTGTAGCGAGAGCTGTTAGAAAAGTTACCTTAAGATAACTGACTCATGGTAGCTGGCTAGCAACATTCATAGTAACGTACTAACGTTGCTTTTTTATCGTTTGATGTTGGCTCTTCCTATCATTGCTAAGTAGAATTCACTAAGTACTGGATTTCTCACCCACAAATAACAAACAAGAGTTGAGACCGTCATAAGATGTTAGTTTTACCTTATTGATGATAGTGTCGCAATAGTAATTCAACCTACTACGAGAGGAATCGTTGATTCCAAGGGCGGAGCCTCTTGGAGACTAGAGGGGGTCACAACCCCCCAACATTTTCAAAACAATTAAATCACTTGGTGATGTCTCGCAGAGGATGAGGTAGTTTGGGAGGACCTTGTCTGAGTCACCTCCTTGTCACAACCCAAACCCCAGTCGAATAGCCTCAACCAGTCCTCTTCCTCCTCCGCTATCAAGGTTTCCCTGTTGCAACCTTCTCCCTCAATCATAACCACAAGAACGTAACAACACAACAAAAAGGGGAGACCCTCCGTTCGAGTATCATCAAGGCTCAATAAAAAATCATCGAGAACCTCCCACAAACGTCATTGTGTTACCATGAAGCGGGCTAGAGGCCACCATCTCATTCCCACTAGTAATCTCGTTCTCCTCCCTACTAGCATCGCTCCAGTGTCACGATCTCTCTTTTTCTCTTCTCCCTCAAGCATTTTTTTTTCTCCCTCAAGCGTTCTTTCACCTCCCTTGGCTTACCTTCCCTCACTGTTTTGCAACATTTGGGTGTTATGTCTTCCAGTTACATAAACAAAAACACAGTCATGGTAAAGACTAGCATGATCATGAAAGACTTCATAAGAACCACTCCCATCACATGGAAACAACACGATTTCAAGGAAATCGCAAAGCACAGTTATGATACTTAGTACCCACGGGCGTGCTGACTTATACAGCCCACTTGTGTTAAGACTCAAGATTTTTTTTCCGAGACTTGAGCTTTCCCTAAACTAGGCTTGTATAAGTCTCATATTGTTCTTATAGGCTTAAGCCCTTGTTGAGAAGGTTATATTGGAGTTAATTGTAATTCAGAAATATTTGTTTCTTTTATAGTTTGGTCCCTAGGATCTGATGTTAGTGGACTTAGGTCCTCAGACTGAGTAATAAATACTCAAAGTTAACACATTGTACTTTAGTGCAATTCAATAAAGTTTTCCTTCCCTCTGATCATTATTCTCTCTTGTTCTCATCGTGTTCAGTTCTGGTATCAGAATCAAGAGTGATTCTTGATTCTCGTTCTTTCCTACTGATTGCATTCCAATCCTACAATTGTTTGTGATAATCAATTGCCACTTGGTGATTTCTGAGACTGAAATCCAACAGGTTATTCAATGTTTAATTCCGCTTTGACAAATAATAACTGTTTAGCTTGGCAAACAACATTTGCTGCCTTTTGCCAGAAATTCTCAAACAAAGCCCACCAGACGTTGTAACTTTATTGTGAGATGTCTTATATTTTGATAACTAATAGGGCAAAAGCCCAAAAACAAAATCTACTAAAACACGATAGGCCAAGAATTGACCCAAAAGAAAAAAGAAAGAGTCGTGCAGTTCATTATTATCGTGTTTACTTGTTTTTTTTTTTTAAAAGTCTAAAGAAACCAAAAACAAAATTAAAACTTATGAGGAATTAACTATCATTTCACTTTCAAAAAAGAAAACTATAATTTCAAAATTAAATAACTAAGCATTTCCCCCACATGTTTCACACTGAACAATTAGTCAACGCAATACATTATTGTAATTAAAACCAAAAGAATTATTTTCAGAAAACTCTTTATAATACTACTTTTTTTTTCAACAACCTTTCATAAATTAGTGTGATATACATAAATTTCAAAAAAAATAAAAATATTAAAGAAGAATGTTTCTAACACTCTGATGATGAAACCAAAATTACCTGAACAACAAAGTTTGGAGGATTTCATGTGGCTGATGAAACTTTCAAACTCAATAGATCCACCCACATGCTAGGTTAACAATTTATCATGGAAAATGCCATATCTTCATGTCGACAAAGTTCTACTAGCTATCCAAGCCACAAGAAATGATTCTAATTAACATAAACATTATGCTATGCAAGGTGATATTATCCGAGTGCTGATGGAGTTCCATAAACATGATTATTTACCAAAGCGTCTTAATGTTTCATTTGTCGCCTTCGTGCAGAAAGGGGTGTCCCAACATGGTAATTATCAAGGATTTTATAGTAATTTTATTGATTGGATGTTTATATAAAATTATTGTGAAAGTGTTAGCAGAAAGATTTAAGGCAATGGGTAAATTAATTTTGCATAATCAATTTGTTTTTGTGCGAAGAGGGAATGTGTTGGATGATGTACTTATCATGAATGAAGTGGTGGATGAAGCATATCGTAATAAGCAACCCTGTATTATTTTTAAGGATGATTTTGAAAAAAGTCTCTCATTCAATGTGCTGAAATTTTTTATTTTTTATGATGAGAATAATCAGGTTAGAGGAGAAGAGGTGCAATGGATACAAACGTGTTTAGAAACTACTACAATTTCTGTTTCAGTGAATTAAAGCGCAGTAGAAGAATTAAAGATGTGTAAAGATTGAGGTAGGGGAATTCAGTGGCGTCTTTTCCTTATCTTTTGATTATGGAGGGCTTGAGTGATGATGCATAAGGCTCTGAGAAATGGAAGGAAAAAAAAAATTCCCAGGTGTGAGGGTGGCTGGTGGTGATGTATCGACATCTCATTTGCAGTTTGTATATGATATATATTGTTATATTGTTCATGGGATAGTACTATGTATACAATTTTTTAGTGGTGAAAAGTGCGCTCATAAATTTTGATTTGGCATCAGGACTCGGAGATTAATTTTCATAAGAGTAAATTAGGAGATGTGGTGTAGGAGGGACTGAACAATGAGGTTATACATAGACTTGCAGCACTATTCATTGTACACTTATGGATATATATAGCCCAAATAGATGTTAGTCCAATAAGGAGGCAACATAGGAGCATGTGTTGATCATGGTGAAGACTAAATTATATTGTCCTTATGAAGTAAACACAACCTTTCCTTTGATGGTCGTATTTGTTTGATCAAGTCGGTAATTTCTTATTTACCTTTATTTTTCTTCTTAAAAAGCAACTTCATTTGTGATAAACTGCATTGTCTTCAAAGAAAATTTGTATGGGCAAGGGGGGAATGAGGAGTAAAATAAAATAGTATGTGTTGTGTTGGATATTGTTCGTAGGGTTAAATTAAAGAATATATAAAGGGTTTGGTATTATTGACTTCGAGAAATTTAATAATGCTTTGCTTCATTGCTTGGAAAATGATGTTAGAGGTTATTGTTAGAGAAAAGGAGAGTTTAAAGGAAAATATTTTACGTGCGATATATGGTGACATGGAGCTATATGCTAAGGAAGAGATTATTATAGAGGGTCTTTATGGTGGATGGATATTGCAAGGGCATCAATTATCTCTATTGGGGTCTATTGTTTTCAAAACATTTTTGTGTTGGTTTGGGGAGTGGAGTTAGGTCTTAGTTGGACATGTAGGTTGAGGAGGAGGTGTTGTGTGAATAGTTTCTCAGATTATCTATTGTTTATGTACAAAAAGAAGGGTTTCTAAGATCTCACCATAGCCATTTAGAACATAGCTTGATGGATTTCCGTTTCGAGTGAGAACCGTATCTCCTAAATAGAATTTGTAAGTTCAACATAAGAGGTTTGGGAAAGTTTTACTAATCTTCAAGGTGGACGATAGATGTTCATGAAAAACACATGCAAAAAACTTGGTTTGTCAGACACCATAATCTACCTCATGAAACCTAAGTGTACACATCCTTATTACAGATGTCTTCTATATATCCACTCACACTGTATTTGTTACAGTTGAGAAAGTGAAGAAAGAGATGTGTGAGAGATTGTAAAGAGGAGAAGATGGTCTATTTTGTAAGAATGAGAGAAATAAAGGAGGGTGATAAAATGGTGGCCTACCATTTTTCACTATTCAAAATTTGAAGAGAAATACTTTTTTATACTCAATTTCTTATTTTATCTCTCTATCATTATCAAACGGGTGGGGTGGAGCATTCGTCTTGTAACCAAAAAAATGGGTGGGGTGGGTAGCTCACATGGTTGAGCTAAGGGTAATTGCAGGTGAAAAATCAGGGTTCAAATTCTGAGGGGGGTTGATTTGTACTAAATTACTAACAACTAACCCTTGCTTATAAAAATATTCATTTATAGATATTAATATATTCAGGGTAAAAATAGCATGTTCCATTAATGTAATCTCTCTTTCCATTTTCTACACAATCAAATGAGAGATAAAATGTCTACATCATTCTTTTTCTTCTATTTCTATTATATCAAAGAACATTAAGAGCATGTTTGTTTCCTGTTTTCAAAACAGTTTTCAGTTTTTAAAAACTGAAAACCTGTTTGGTATGACCTGTTCTTTTTTAAAACAGTTCTCATTTTCAGTTTTTAAAATTAAAAAACCAAAACAACTAAAAGATGTTTTCAGTTTTTATTTTTAGTTTTCAGATATCAGTTTTCTAAATGTTTGAAAACATATCATTCAACCTGTTTTCTTCTTCTGAAAACTGTTTTTAAAAATTATTTCTGAAAATTATTTTAAAAACTGAAAACAAAACTTCAACCAAACATGCCCTTAATCTACTATATTTATTTTCTCATATGTTTCTCTCTACTCTTCTTTCTTTTCTCTTTCTCTATTCTCTCATTATCTCTAAGCCCCACAAATTGAAGTCTTAGGACGGGTTATTTGATTTATGCTTGGGTAAGTTAGATAATCCCATCATAAAACCATTATGATTAGTCTTGAGGGCTACACATGAACTTTTTACGGACATCATTAGGAACAGGGACCCAAACATGTCCAAAATCACATGGAAGGGGCATGCATGTGGGGATTGGTTTACAATAGGCAATGAGCCTGCTCTAAAAAAGTGGACCTTACTACTTGCCCATCATTCTATTTCACTTTCTATAATGTAAAGTTGCTTCAACAATAGTGTCCATGAATGAATGCACATCGATCCTTCACTTGTTTTGGGACCCAAAAATCACAACTTCAAGATATGAGGGAGGGCCTCCTTTGCTGGTTAATTGGTTCGTACAGCTAGAGAAGTGAATCCTGATCCAGGGGAATGTATAAATGGAACATGTGACTCACTGCTTGCTGCACATGGGAGAGAGATCATGTCCCCCAACCTCTTATGGTCCCAATTAGGGGACAATGTTGGAAATGTTTCCATGTTGCTATGGGTGAAATATTAATCCCAAACTTTGAAGTATTACATCAGAATATTGAAAGACATGAGTAAGGACACTCAAAGATTTTAGTAATCTTTACTTTTTCCCTTTAGAGATTTTGTTTTAACTTTGATATTAATACAATAATACTTCACCCTTAAACTCGGAGCATTAGTTTTTTAGATTGTCTAAATGACTCATGAGAAAGTTTGGGTAAAATAACTCATCATCCAATCATATTTGAGATAAGCGAGTTGGAAATAAATTAATAAATAAAATATACAAATTTTAACTCACTTATCTTCAATGTAATTGGACGATGAGTTATTTAACCCAAACTTTCCTATGGATCATTTAGACAATCTCTTAATTTTTACATAAACTTTTAACTATTGCAGTTTTGTAAGACAAAAGTTACATATTTGACTATCAATTCATTGAGACACAAATGTGACAAACGTGCAATTTTTATGTCTCAATAATTAACTAGAAATTGGAGGCCTATTTTAATTCTTTATTTTGTTTCTGAAGGGGGTTGAAATCCCCCCTGCATCAGACACGGTTTGGTTTGTACTTCTACCTTATTTTGTTTGTTTTAAATTATAGTTGTTAATGATAGATCTTGAAATTAATTTTATATTGTGGAGGCAATATATAATTATAGGTATAAATTTGTAACTAGACTAACTCCAAAATGATTTAATGTTGTTTTTTTTTGTATTTTTTATTACCTCAATGTACCATAAAAAACAATAGAACAAAAAAAAAAAAACCACAAGCACAATGAGGTGGAAAGCTAGAGAATGGAGATGTATTTTGAGAGAAAAAATTACTATATCACAAAGGAACGATGTTTTTCTTTATACTGTTATTCAGAAATATGAAACAATATGTTGGAAAAATACATTATACAAAAATATATTGATTAAATCTCTAATATGATGAATTTTAAGAGTTAGAGATTTTATTTATTCTGCTTTGTTAACACTTTGTTCCATTTACAAAATGAAAAAGGTATATACTTCTCTCTCTCACACTTTTAAGATGAGGAGTCTAGATTTACCTTTATCTTCTTTTTTGAAATTTTTGTAATTCATTGCTCGAAATTAAATGACCCGTATTGGTAAGAAGAACTACTCTAGTAGTAAAAAAAATTGATTGATATATTCATACATACATTCATTTTCATCTCATTTCCACATTATTTTCATATCTCTTTTCTTTTTTTATAACATCACACAGACACACATCACACCTCTCATTTATTGTTTTCCTTATTATACCCTCAAATTGGAGTTGCTAAACCACCGGCAAATGAAAAAGAATCAATAAACATTATTGGCCCACGAAACAGTGCAGCCCACTATCGACACCCATTTTTTGTGGTGGTTTAGAATCGCCACAAAAGTGGTAAAGTTGTTTTTTGTTCCATTTCCCACTTTGTGACCATCCAAACCGCCACAAAAGTGGGTGTCCTAACGTGATCCACCATTGTACCGTGGTCCTTGTATCAGATTGAAAAAGAATTGTTTGTATATTAAAGTGTATTTTTAATGTAAAAAACAACTTTCTTTCTCTTCTTCATCTCTTTTTTTTCTTTTCTATCTTTATTATACTAAATAAATAACCTACAAAATCTATTATATTTCTCATATCTTTCTCTCTATTAGGGATGCATATGGATCGGGTAGATTCAATGGATCTGTCCGATCCAACCCAATCCAATGAAAAAAATGCGGGTTGGATTGGACAAACGGGTCAATCAGACAGACTTTATTACAATCCAATTAAAGTAATGTAGTTAAATTTAGGGACTCAACTGATAGACATTTATTTGGGCCAATGTTTACTACCCATGATAAGCCAAGATTGTTATATTTATGTTGGGAATTGTTATTCAGACCCCCCCCCACCCCTATTTAGACCGGAGGAAATTTCTGAAACCCGAAATTACCCCTTTCGAACGCACCTTTAACTTGCGTGATGGTCGCAGTTTGGATCTTATTTTCCGAGTGCGAAACAGACGCACACTGAGGGTGCGATTGTGACGCACTTTGAGAGTGCGTTTAAAACGCACCGGCCATTGACCATGAGTCAACAACCGGTAAAACTCATTAAATGAGTCATTAAGTGCGTCGTTACTGTAACACCCCGATTTCGGTGGCGTCACTTTAGTAACCAAAAAGAAATACTTAAGCGGAAAAACGTGAATTATTTTTTTCGATAATGTAAGTAAAGACAGAAAGAGATGAAACTCTAAAACGAAGATAACAGAACTAATATACAATATGATTACAGCCCCCACTGTAAGTTGTAAACCACGTCACGAGTAAACCTCCAGTGGCGGAAAGTAAAAGAGAGTAACGCCCGTAGGCAAAAGTACAAACCAAAAGAAAAGTCAAGTGTCCGCAACACTATCCATCAAAATGAGAATGAGTTAGCCCAGATGGCCTAAAACAAGACCTCTTAGCCCAACCAACCCTCTGTGATCCCCGTAGAGGAACCACACAAAAAGCTATAGGCGGGAAACTACCCTGTCCCCAAAGAAACAATGACGGTCAGAGCTAAGACTCTACTCCTACACTAATCCCATCTCGAGTAAGTCGCTCGGTGGCCAGCGGGGTCGACCACCCCTGAACCGTAGTCCTCCTGATCAAGCTTCTTCAACCTAGTTTCCCCTGAAGGGTGAACCATCGTGAACCGGTCCGCCATGGACATCTGACAAAGGCGTAGTCCGCCCAAACACACACAGAAGACGCGAGGGTCAACTCCAAAGAATTATATAAATATTAAAGCCAGATATATATATATGGGATAATAATTATTAGCCTCTCAGGCTTAGAGTTTAGGGATAACATCCTAGGGTTGCATGTATCGCAAAAAAATATAAAAGATCATAATAACAATTAGCATGCCTCAAATAGGGTAAACAAGTACCAATCACACTCAGCAAACAAGTCAGAATGTATGTTGCATGAAATGCAATGCTGGTTAACAAAATGCATTCCGGAAGAAGGATGGACACCAACGAGTCAGCCCTAACACCGGCCATAGTGGGACCATTCCGCTCGGGCGTCTCTTACACCACACAAAAGTAGTCAGATCAGCAGTGAACCCGTAGGTCTGCCATTCCGTCTGCTACTGAGGACCACCGTAGTGTCCTAAATATGGAAATCCGGGTCTTATGACCATTTTGGAATCCACCGAGGTCCGGTATCACGCCGTGTATTAACCTCAAAATGAGTGCATGAATGCAAGTGATTAGCCAAACAACGTCTCCGACCTCACCCGACACGTCGCCACATGTTCTAAATAACTTAAAGTCTCTAAAAAGAATACCCTAAGGCAAATGTCGATTCTGCGACAAAATGAATTAATCAAAAGAAGAAGAATGTACTTTGGAACTCATGGTTCCCGGCTAAACTTTAGATAGCCAAACAATAAACTGCTCATCGAGCGAAAGAGTACGATTGTACTTGGAAACTCATAGTTTCCGGCTAAACTTTAGATAGCCAAACATTAACCTGCTCATCGAGCAAAAGAGTATCAACATACTCGAAAACTTGTAAGTTCCTCAAAACTTGGACTCGACGACACTTCTCATATCTTCAAGACTAATATTCAGGCTCTAAGCTCTTATCTAAAGTTGTTATCATTGTTCAAGGGGTTTAGAGATTGATTAATGTCTTATGAATTTTCTTTGAGAAAATAGATTTCGTTTAGTCTTATGATACTTCCTATGAGTTTCAGGGATCCCATAATCCCAATTAATTTCTGAGAAGGTCTCGATCCATTAAAATATAACAAGGTCCGAACTTCGTTCGTCCTTTCAAACTCTCTCAAAATCTCATCAAAATTCGGCATGACTTGCCCGTAATCCTCACTTTCCAGAAACATAGGCACGAGTGGAATAGCATCAATGAAACAGCTCAACCAATAGGCATAAACAGCATATTCCAACACATCCTAAGTTAACCATGTAGCACATAGCATGTGAATCATTTAGCACACAATATCATGGCATCAAGTACTCAACAAGTTCGGCCGAAGCCTCAGAAATCATTTCAGACATTTAGCAATTAGGTGCATAACACATAATCAAGTCGAATTTCATCGACACCTAAAGCATTATCTAGTAATTCAGAGAGTAGCCCTCACCTGTAACTCCTCCAGCGTTTTCCTCACAACCTCCTTCACGTTCCTCGCCTTGATCTCCAGGAAACTCCTCAAAAGAACCTTAAGCCAAAATCACAGAAATCAACACATTGAGTCAGAAACTCAGCAAGCAATAAGTCCTAGGGTTACACGGTACATTACAAACTCTGTGGTACGACAATCTAACGCGTTAAGACAAGTTTTCGAAAAAGTCGGATTTCCTCCCCCCTTGGTATAGCTCTCGGCCACTTTCCTTAATTGGGAGGGTTGATTTTTCTTCGATCAAACTTGGTTCCTAGGTTAACATACGCCGTAACTAAGACGGTTCTAAGCTCGGAAAAATTTTCGGATCGAAAACTGATATAGGGGTAGTTTGGTCATTATTTTAAACTCAGAATTTCAAAACTGGATTTTTGAAAAACAAATTGGATGGGGACGTCAACAACGACGTTTATGACGATTAATCCTACTAGCACTAAGCCAAGTCGATAGTTTTCAGCTTAAAGGTTGCGACTTTGCCTAAAAATGGGTATTTGATGCAAAAATTGATCCCGGCGGCATTTCGTCGACATCTGACAAAATCTAATCCGCAGAACACGCTCAGGAGCATGCAGGGAATAAGTTTAGACACTGAAATCAGCTTATTTGAACAGTTTTACAAAAAGCTCAAAACTTTGAGCACAGAAAGACATAGAAGAAGTCGACAGATCTGACGATCAGAAGTGAGATATAGTTTACCTACCTCAAGGTCTTCGATTGGCAACGATCGGTGAAGCAAACGGGCAAGAAACGACGAAGATCCGGATCTCTCTCTCTCTCTAGGTGCTCGCGGGTTTGGGGAGGGGAAATGGGTATTTTTTTGCAAAAAATCTAATTTTCAAGCTATTTATAGGTTTTGGAAAAAGCGGAAAAAAGATTTTTTTTGCGATTCCGATTTTTCCTGCGCGTTCCTCTGCGCATTCTAAGATAGGTTCTGGCGACAGAATTCCAGAACTCAAAACAGGATTCTTGGAATTAAACCAAAAGATCCAAAATCGGCATAAGTCGGTGTAAGTCGGATTATCCCGAAAAACTACAATTTGCAGTGATCGTCGGATGAGAAAACTTCCTTCTGAAGAAAGATTAGGAATGATGAGAGAAATAGGAGAACACGGGTGGAATCTTCTTTTGCAGCTCCGAATAGAAAAAGTCTTCATCGTCTGTCGATCTTAGGTTTTCTCGAACTATCAGGGATTCCGTTTCGGCAAACTTCCGAGAATTGGAATTTGACGTTCGTACTTTCCAGGATTTCGCATCGAAATGGTTGTTTAAGGACGGAAAAGAGAAGTTCTAACATTTCTCTGAGGATTTTTGGAATTAGTTTCCATCGTGTCCTAAAGCGTAAATTAACTATTCACTAATACCTTTGACCTAGGATTAAGCGTATGTTAGTCGTGCTATAACTCTTTCGGTTTTTCGATAAATTCTTGGACTTTTCCTGAACCTTTTTCCTTCCCAAATTTATCTTAATCAAATAAACTCTTTTATTTTATTCACTTATCCAAAGCTTTAAAACTTGGGCCTTACATTACTACCCTCCAAAAAGAAAGTTTCGACCTCGAAACTTAAGGGTCAGTAAAAAGTTCTGGATACTGTTCCTTGATCTTTTCCTTCAGCTCCCACGTCGCATCGCCGGTGTCCTTGTTCAAAATAACCTTCACTAACTCGATCTCTTTTCCCCTCAACTGCTTTATCCTTGTGTCACCAATGCTGATTGGCGGTGTCTCGAAAGACAAGTTATCCTTCAACTCAATGTCATCCAGCTCGATGACGTGCGTCGGATCAGCAATATACTTCCGCAGTTGTGACACATGGAATACATCGTGAACGTTTGATAGAAAAGGCGGTAGTGCGATCTGATAAGCTACCGGTCCTACACGACGAGTAATCTGATAAGGTCCAATGAACTTTGGCGTCAGCTTTCTTGACTTGATTGCTCGACCAACTCCTGTAGTCTGGGTAACTCGCAGAAACACATGATCTCCTTCTTCGAATTCCAGGGTTCTGCGCCTTTGATCTGCATAGCTCTTCTGTCTACTCTGAGAAGCCTTCATCTTCTCTATGATCTGTTGGATCTTCTCAGTTGTCTGTTGCAGAAGTTCCGGTCCTACTAACAAATTCTCTCCATCTTGATACCAACATAAAGGTGTTCTACACTTGCAGCCATACAAAGCCTCATACGGTGCCATGCCTATGGTCGTATGAAAACTGTTGTTGTATGTGAACTCAATCAGTGGCAATAGGGTATCCCAACTGCCCTTGTTGTCTAACACGCAAGCTCGTAGCAAATCCTCCAATGATCGGATAGTTCTCTCAGTTTGCCCATCAGTCTGTGGATGATAAGCAGAACTTAATCTCAGCCTCGTTCCCAAAGCCTCATGAAGAGCTCCCCACAAATGTGAAGTAAACTTCGGGTCTCTATCGGAAACGATACTTGTTGGCACTCCATGAAGTCGCACAATCTCAGCTATATAAATCTCTGATAGCTTATCCACGTTGTACGTAGTTCTCACAGGTATGAAATGAGCCGACTTAGTCAATCGGTCCACGATTACCCAAATCGAATCATATCCTTTTTGAGTTCTTGGCAACGCCACGACAAAATCCATCGATATGCTATCCCATTTCCATTGAGGTACATCCAAACTTTGTAGCATACCCGAAGATTTCTGATGTTCCACCTTCGCCTTTTGACAGATTAAACATGCAGCTACATATTCTGCCACTTGTCTCTTCATCCCTGGCCACCAAAAATTCACCTTCAAGTCCTGATACATCTTTTTCATTCCAGGGTGAATGCTCAACTTGCTTTTGTGACCTTCGTCCATAATCAACCTCCTTAAGTCAGGGTTGTTAGGTACGCACACTCTATCCTTGCATCGCAGGATATTGTCACTCCCTACCTTGAATTCCGGGTCCTTACCCTGAATTACTAAATTCTTATTTTCCGAGTAAAAATTCATCTTGTAACTGTTGGTCCCGGATTTCTTCCATCAATCCATTGGTGATCTTGATCATCCCAAACTTCAGTTCTCCCTGTAATTCAGGTTCCCTCTGATACGATTGTCCTACACGATGCTGGGACAAGAGGTTCGACAATCGCTTAACAATAAACAAAACTTAACAACAAAACAATAACACTCAGAAGTTGTTAACCCAGTTCAGTGAAAACTTTCACCTACGTCTGGAGGGTTTGCACCCAAAGAAAGGAAATCCACTATCTCAAGATTCAGGAATTACAGACACTCATGAACACCTCAGTTCATAGTTCACTTCCTAATCTACCCAGTGTATTTCTACTTAGAATCTCAACCTAAGTATGAGAGCCCCTCTCACTTTCTCTCAATCACTGCCACAGTGATTGGTAAACACAATGAACAATCAGAGTTTGAATGTAATCAAACAACACAGAACCCTTTTTTGCTTTATAGAATCAGTGAGCAAAGAGGATTCACAAATAACAAAGAACGAAGCACACTAACAAATCCTAAAACACACGATCTCTCTCTCTATCAGCTTCGGTAGACTTCACGTTTTAGGTCTTCATCCTTTTATAGACTTCAGCAGCGGTAGCATGGGCTTTAGGGTTAGCACGGGCTGAAGAAACAGATTCCAATAACAGCAATTTGAAAACGCAATCTTGATAGATTCGGTTTCTTACTGCACAAGTAAAGATAGAAATCAATCTTTTAACAAAGATTGTTTCAACAAATAACAACCCAACAACTAAAACCCTTCTGAGATAGTTACTTGCTCCTCAAGTAACTCAAAACATATCTTCAACAAATCTTCAGAAGGCCCATAACAGAAACACAAGCTGAGGACTGATGTCCTAGCCTCACGAGGTCAGATGCCACGACATCTGCTTCGACAATCAGTTGTTTTGACAAAATGCAAAGCAACATGTTCCAACAATCTCCCCCTTTGTCAAATTTTGTCTAAAACAACTCACAATCAGAGAGGATAAAAAACTAGAGAGACAATTCTCCCCCTTAGTCAGAGCTCCTCCTCAAACTGATGCATCTACACAACCAACTACCATACTTCAGAAGACATAGTCGGAACAACCACTTAGCAGCACAAACACAAAACCAAAGGTACAATCAGCCTTAGCACATGATGACACCAAAATAGATTAGCTTGAACATCATCGTATCAGAAATACTACCATCTGAAGCTGGCAGCACATACCCAGAAGTACAGCTAACAGAAATACTGCTCATCAGAAGCACCGTCAGAAATACCGCTCATCAGAAGTAACATTTCAGAAAACAAACATAGCCATCGTCTTGAACTTGTCTTCAGACCAGAGCTAACACTTTCAGAACACACATAGCACAGTAGAAACAGAAGCAACTTCACCTAACTTCTGAGAACATGAACATTTGAACCAAAACAAACTTCTGGAGAGTTGTAATCTGCGAACATTTGAACAGAAACAACTTCCACTAACTTCTGAACATAAACAACTTCTGAACCACAAACTTCTGAACATAAACAACTTCTGAACCACAAACTTCTGAAAATAAACAACTTCTGAACCACAAACTTCTGAAAACTCAAACATCTGAAAACATTGTTCACACACTTCTGAAACTTCAAAAACAGCTGAAAACATCTGTCACTTAAACATCTGAACAAAACACATGCATACTAGCAACTACTCCCCCTTTTTAGCACAAATTTGCAAAGGGTGCACGAATACAGCAGAAACAAAACAAACTAGTCTTCAGAACTGGAGTCCTTTCCTGCACTACACTCTTCAGATCCTTCCTCCTCTTCATTACTCACATTCGGAGCAGCAGCACGGTGTTCACCATCTTGACGTTCTTCTTCCTGTAGCTTGAGTAGCAACGCATCAACTCTGAGCTTCCTGGCAGTTCTCACCCTGATTGTCTCCTGCAAAGCCTTGGAAACCTTCAGTAATTCAGCAATGATGGCCTTAGCGTCAGATTCAGTCACAGGAGGAGCAGATGTCCTGCTGGTTGGTAAGGCAATGTCTAGAACATGTGACTCCATAAACAAACGGTGATCCAAAGTGATTGGAACTCCACGAGACATAGCCACATCATCTGCCCTCAGAATCTGAGGATGTTGCTTTAAGATTATCTCAGTAAGAAGTGAAGGAAATGAAACAGGCAGCTTCACAGCACAAGTATCAGCATGCTTCAATGTCTGCTCAAACACAAAAGTTCCAAAGTCAAAAGCCATAGACTTGCCAATCCTATAGATCAATTTGGCAAGCGTTGCAGAAACACCAGAAGTATGTTGAGTAGGAACCCAATTCACAGCACCAATCCGGTTAAGAATAGCATACTTCACACTCAGATTTCCAGTAGACAACAACTTTTTGCTGGGCCACTTCTTCACATGACCGGCAGTAAGCTCCTTGGCAACATCATCCATGGACACTTCTTCATCAACAAATTCAATAGCACTCCGTCCAAGTGCTTGATTGATCACAGCAGGGGAAAACAATACACATTCAGCCCGTACATAGACTTTTCTAAACTTTGCACTATCAGGAAGTCCCACATCAACAGAGAGATTCACCAGGAACTCTCTCACAAGCTTCTCATAGCACCTTCCAACATTCTGAATAGTCTTCATCAGACCTGCTTTCTCAATAAGTGCAATAACATCTCTGCATTCAAGAACATCAGAACCAACATCCCTTTCCTTGGCCATTCTTCTCTTGCAAACAAACTTCCACTTCTGAACATTCTCTTCTAAGTGGAAGGACACTCTATCAATAGGGACAGCAGGAACATTCTGAGGAACACGCTTACCAAAAAACTTCTTTTTATCAGAAGATCGAATGTCCTGAACACCGACTTCAACATCTGACTCAGAGTCTTCAACTTCAACTGGAATCTTCCTCTGCTTCTTCTCAGTGGGAGCCTTTGCTTCCTTTTGCTTCCCCTTACTCTTCACACTGGCCTGTCTGGATTTCTTTGATGGAGTAGGTGTGATCTAAGGAGAAGAAATCCTTCTTTTCTTCTTCATTCTCGCAGCAACACTATCAGCAAAAGTCTCAGTCAGAGGAACATCATCAGAAGCATCATCAGAGATGTTCTGAACAGAGGCTGGATTAGCATCCTTCGACGAGGATGAAACAGAGATATTAGGCGTGGTAGCATCGCCTGAATTTTCATGAGAAGTGGAATCCTTTCCAGGAGTTTCTTGAGCAGAACTTCCCTTAGACCCAGTTGTCTCAACATCAGCCACAACATCAGGAGGCGATTTCACTGGAGAATCTTCATCATTGATTTCTTCTTCGTCAGGAACATCCTCAAGGATAGGAACATTCGGAGCTTTGCTATTCTTGACCTGTGATTTGTAGACCTTACACGTTGGGTTTCTTGATCGCATCTTCTTGGAGGCTTTCTTGGACACAGAAGACGGTTGAGAAGGATCACTCTTCAAACCCATACACTTGACTCCTTTAGCAGTTCTTTCAATCTTGGCCTTGACAGATTCCTTCTTTCCTGAACTTTGAGACATGACGAATCGAGAGGAAATACAAGCAAAGTACAGAACAATGAAACAGATTTGCAAATCAGAGATGATGAGTCTTGAAGAAGATAGATGCACAAGCGGTTGAGAGAACACAATTTGCCCGTTGGAGGTAGTTATAGGAAATGTGAACCATGAAGTAACTTTCTCTCTGCTGATGTCACAACGGCTGTTAATGATGACCAAGAATAAACTAGCCGTTGACACACTAGGGCACGCTAATTGCTATGCATCAGAAAGACAAATCCCTAGACTTCCTCTTAATTTTTCAAAAGTGATAGCATCAAGGGGTTTTGTGAAAATATCAGCCAACTGCTTGTCAGTTGTCACATGCTCCAAGTTGACAATTTTATCCTCCACCAAGTCTCTAATGAAATGATGTCTAATATCAATATGCTTGGTCCTGCTATGCTGTATGGGATTCTTGGAAATATTGATTGCACTGAGATTGTCGCAGTACAATGTCATGACATCCTGTTCAACATCATACTCTTTCAACATTTGCTTCATCCACATGAGTTGAGTACAACTACTTCCGGCTGCAATATACTCTGCTTCAGCTGTAGACAATGAGACATAGTTCTGCTTCTTGCTAAACCATGAAATCAAATTATTCCCTAGGAAGAAACATCCACCAGATGTGCTCTTTCTATCATCTGCACTACCGGCCCAATCTGCATCACAGAAACCAACTAAAGAAGAATTTGTATCATGAGTATAGAGAATACCATAGTCACTCGTGCCATTGATGTACTTGATAATTCTCTTGACTTGTAGCAGATGACTAGCCTTAGGAGCTGCTTGAAATCTTGCACATACACCAACTGCAAAGGTGATATCTGGTCTGCTAGCAGTGAGATACAACAAGCTTCCAATCATGCTTCTATAGAGACTTTGATCAACATCTTCTCCTTGCTCATCTTTGGACATCTTGATGTGTGTAGCAGCAGGAGTTCTCTTGTGACCAGCCTTTTCAAGACCAAATTTCTTGACTAGGCCTTTAGCATACTTACTCTGAGATATGAACATAGAATCCTCCATTTGTTTGACTTGTAGTCCTAGAAAATAGTTCAATTCACCAACTAGGCTCATCTCAAATTCAGATTTCATTTGTCGGACGAAATGCTCCACCATTGAGTTTGACATTCCTCCAAAGACAATGTCATCCACATAAATCTGTGCTATCATGAGCTTACCTCTGTCATTCTTCACAAACAGAGTTTTATCAATTCCACCCTTGTTGTACCCATTGCTTACAAGAAATTCAGTTAACCTTTCATACCAAGCCCTAGGTGCTTGCTTCAAACCATACAAGGCCTTCCTCAACTTGTACACATGATCTGGATGATGCGGATCTGTAAATCCTTTAGGTTGTTCAACATAGACTTCTTCATTCAAATAACCATTCAGAAAAGCACTCTTCACATCCATCTGATAAAGTCTGAACTTCAAAAGACAAGCAACACCTAACAAGAGTCTTATAGATTCCAGTCTAGCTACTGGAGCAAAGGTCTCATCAAAATCAACTCCTTCTATCTGAGTATATCCTTGAGCAACAAGCCTTGCTTTATTCCTTGTGACTGTTCCAGCTTCATCTGATTTGTTCTTGAAGATCCACTTAGTGCCAATGATGTTTACTTCTTCAGGTCTAGGCACTAACTCCCACACTTCATTTCTTCTGAACTGCTCTAGCTCTTCTTGCATAGCATTTATCCAGTATTCATCAGTGAGAGCTTCATTAACATTCTTGGGTTCTATCTTAGAGATGAAACAACTGTGAGCAATTATACTTCTGGATCTGGTAGTCACCCCTTCTTGAAGATTACCAATAATGTTTTCTTGAGGATGATTCTTCTGAACCCTGATTGATGGAGCTTTGTTTGTTGTGATATCTTTGTCTTCCTTTTCATCAGCACTTGTTTCTGACTCATTGTCGAGGGCGGTTGCTGGAGCATTAGCTGGAACATCAGCACCATCATCATCTTCATTCAGAACTGCTTCTTCCTTCTTGCTTGGTTCATCATCCACAGTCACATTCACAGATTCCATCATGGTCCTTGTGCGAGAGTTAAAAACTCTATAAGCTTTGCTGTTCATAGAATACCCCATGAAAATTCCTTCATCACTTCTAGGATCAAGCTTCCTCTTAGGATCACGATCTGCAAGAATATAACATTTACTTCCAAATATGTGAAAGTATTTTACAGACGGCTTTCTACCTTTCCATAGCTCATATTGTGTAGAGGATGTCCCTGCCCTGATGGTGACTCTATTATGTATGTAACAAGCAGTACTCATGGCTTCAGCCCAGAATTGGTGTGGAATCTTCTTAGCATGTAACATTACTCTAGCTGATTCCTGGAGAGTTCTATTTTTCCTTTCAACAATTTCATTCTGCTGTGGAGTGATAGGGGCAGAAAATTCATGGCTAATACCTTCAGTTCCACAGAACTCCAAGAATTTTGAATTCTCAAACTCTCTTCCATGATCACTTCTGATTCTTACAATCACACAGTCCTTCTCATTCTGAAGTCTCAAACATAAATTCTTGCATATTTCAAAAGTCTCTGATTTTTCTCTCATAAATTCAACCCATGTATACCTTGAAAAATCATCTACACAGACAAACACATACCTTTTTCCTCCCAAGCTTTCAACCTGCATGGGACCCATGAGATCCATGTGAAGCAATTCCAGAACCTTCGTCGTGGTCTGATGCTGGAGCATCTTGTGTGGCACCTTGGTTTGCTTACCAATCTGACATTCTCCACATAGCTTTCCTTCTCCCAAGCTCAAATTGGGAAATCCCCTTATTGCTTCATCAGCAATGATCTTTTGCATGCTCCTGTAGTTGAGATGTCCTAGTCTTTGATGCCATACATTCACCTCATCTTCTTTAGTTAACAAACATCTGGAAACATGAGCTTTTTCTTCTGATGTCCACATGTAACAGTTGTCCTTTGATCTGACTCCTCTCATCACAACTCTCTCATCGTCAGTGGTCACAACAAATTCTATCTTATTGAACTTCACATCATACCCTTGATCACACAGTTGACTTATGCTGATTAGGTTGGCAGTTAAGCCATTTACAAGTAACACATTGTTCAAGTTAGGAGATTCTGTGCTAACAAGCTTTCCTACTCCCTTGATCTTTCCTTTAGCTCCATCTCCAAAAGTGACATAGTTGGTGGAGTGACTTCTGATATCTTGCAAGAAGCTCTTGTTTCCTGTCATGTGCTTTGAGCAGCCACTATCAAAATACCAATCTTCCTTTGATGATGCTCTGAAGGACGTGTAAGCTACCTGACATCTGACTTCACCCTTGGGCTTCCATTCCTTCCTCATCTGAACAGGTTTTTTATCGTGCATCTGAGGATAACCATATAACCTGTAACAGTAGGGCTTTATGTGACCATTCTTACCACAGTAGTGACACTTCCAAGGTACAATCTTCTCAAGCTTGAGCTGAGATTTCACATGTTGAGGTACATGTCTGAGCAATGAATCTGACAACTGATAATTTCTAGGCTTCTTGAATTCAGTTTGTTTCGCAGCAGACACAAATTTCTTTGAACCTTTCTGATTTTCTTTGTTTGCAGTTCTATAGTCAAAGCCAATTCCCTTCAAACTCCCTCCTTGCTTGCTAGTTTCCTTCAGAATTTCATCAAGCATATCAGAACCACTGTTCAACATTCTAACAGATTTGTGAGTAGCTTCAAGCTTTCTTGTCAGAGTTGCCACTTCCTCTTGAAGTCCTGCATTAATCAACACTAGATTAGCCTTTTCCATAACATCAGCATTATTAAACTTACTTTGCCATTCCTCCAGATCTTCCTTCAGCTTTGTGCTGAGCTCTTTCAGCCTTTCATTCTGAGAGACAAGTTGTTCTATCTCACTTTGCTTTTCTCTCACAAGTTTACATGCTTCTTCCCACTTGATGTGTAGCAGCTTGTAAGTCTCAGCCAGTTCCTCATCTGTAATGTCCTCATCACTTGTATCAGACTCATAGACAGTTCCAGAGAAAGCATTGACTTTGTTTGCAGATATCTCCTCCTCATCTTCAGTGTCTTCATCTGACCAAGTTACCATCATACCTTTCTTCTGCTTCTTTAGATAAGTGGCGCATTCAGATCTGATGTGACCATATCCTTCACATTCATGACACTGCACTCCTTTATTCTGACCAGATTTTTCGTCTTCTTTGGTCTTCCTCTGTGAATTAGTAAATTTGGGTTTGTTATCGAACTTCATGTCCTGGACATTAGGCCTGGTTCTTTTATCAATCTTTCTCAATGCTCTGTTGAATTTTCTTGCTAGCATGGCCAGAGCCTCAGTCATATTTTCACCCTCACAATCTTCATCATCACCTTCATCAGTGTTTGACACAAAAGCAATACTCTTATTCTTCTTCTCAGATTTTCCACTCAGTTTCAACTCAAATGTCTGCAAAGAGCCAATAAGTTCATCAACCTTCATGTTCTCAATGTCTTGAGCCTCCTCAATTGCAGTGACTTTCATAGCAAACTTCTGAGGAAGAGATCTCAGGATCTTCCTTACAAGCTTCTCATCTGACATAGGTTCTCCCAAAGCAAATGAAGCATTAGACAAGTCACGGACACGCATGTGGAATTCTGAAATAGTCTCTTCTTCAGTCATCATCAGATTTTCAAATTGAGTAGTAAGCATCTGAAGCCTTGACATCCTCACTCGAGTAGTTCCTTCATGTGCAGTTTTCAGAATTTCCCAAGCATCCTTTGCCACAGTACACGTATTGATCAGCCTAAACATATTCTTGTCAACTCCATTAAAAATAGCATTCAGAGCCTTTGAATTTCCAAGTGCAGCTTCATCTTCAACACTGGTCCATTCTTCTTCAGGTTTTTCAACAACAGTAGTAGAGGTGCCTTCAACCTCAGCCTTAGTGGGGTGCTTCCAACCCTTGACAATAGCTTTCCAAGTCTTGTTGTCAATCGATTTGAGAAAGGCTGTCATGCGAACCTTCCAGTAGTCATAGTTAGTACCATCCAGAGTGGGTGGCCTATTGACTGATCCTCCCTCCTTGTTATCCATGAGAACTTGAATAAACTCCCTGGAGCTCACCCAACCAGAACAGGGTGCCTGCTCTGATACCAATTGTAATTCAGGTTCCCTCTGATACGATTGTCCTACACGATGCTGGGACAAGAGGTTCGACAATCGCTTAACAATAAACAAAACTTAACAACAAAACAATAACACTCAGAAGTTGTTAACCCAGTTCAGTGAAAACTTTCACCTACGTCTGGAGGGTTTGCACCCAAAGAAAGGAAATCCACTATCTCAAGATTCAGGAATTACAGACACTCATGAACACCTCAGTTCATAGTTCACTTCCTAATCTACCCAGTGTATTTCTACTTAGAATCTCAACCTAAGTATGAGAGCCCCTCTCACTTTCTCTCAATCACTGCCACAGTGATTGGTAAACACAATGAACAATCAGAGTTTGAATGTAATCAAACAACACAGAACCCTTCTTTGCTTTATAGAATCAGTGAGCAAAGAGGATTCACAAATAACAAAGAACGAAGCACACTAACAAATCCTAAAACACACGATCTCTCTCTATCAGCTTCGGTAGACTTCACGTTTTAGGTCTTCATCCTTTTATAGACTTCAGCAGCGGTAGCATGGGCTTTAGGATTAGCACGGGCTGAAGAAACAGATTCCAATAACAGCAATTTGAAAACGCAATCTTGATAGATTCGGTTTCTTACTGCACAAGTAAAGATAGAAATCAATCTTTTAACAAAGATTGTTTCAACAAATAACAACCCAACAACTAAAACCCTTCTGAGATAGTTACTTGCTCCTCAAGTAACTCAGAACATATCTTCAACAAATCTTCAGAAGGCCCATAACAGAAACACAAGCTGAGGACTGATGTCCTAGCCTCACGAGGTCAGATGCCACGACATCTGCTTCGACAATCAGTTGTTTTGACAAAATGCAAGGCAACATGTTCCAACACTCCCTCAGATGCTCTCACATCTAAGCTCAAATCTCAAAATTGTTCCAGCAGTTGCAGCTCCTTAACCATCATTGATGAGATATGCATCTTCCTGCTCAATGCATCAGCAACGACATTAGCCTTTCCAGGATGGTATTGTAAGGTAAAATCGTAATCCTTGAGAAATTCCATCCAGCGTCGTTGTCTCATGTTCAACTCCTTCTAGTCAAACAAGTACTTTAAGCTCTATGTCGTCCTGCTCGACCACTCGTGTCGGTTCTATGTTGGAAATAACATTGGTTGACGCTACGTGCAATTGCACAACCTTAACCACTTGATCCTTTACTTTTGTTCGTCCAAAAATTCTGCTTAAAATCAGTACACCTCTGGCATTCCAGAGTGAATGTTCAACCTGTCCTCGTGATCTCCACTCATGATTCAAAACTTAACTCGATCGCTCTATAACTCATAGACGAACTATTCCCTTGGAATCTACTAGTCCATTAACGTCGATTCCAACTTCGTAACTATCCTCATTCGCACCATGAAATCAATCTTCTACTTAGTCATCACTCAAAGTAAAACTCGACGTGAGTCTTAATACCTTGTGCATCGCTAGACCCAGTCCCTTTTAACCTCCATTCATCAGCAACTTATAAGCTAATCATCATCTTAATATCTTACAATCCATCATTGTCATCTCCCCTTTTTCGAGACTTCCCTTACTCGAACCATAAAACCAACCTTCACTTATTCACAACCCACTTTACAATTACCTAAAATCCTTAACACTTCCCCCAAATCCGAACTTATTCCCTAGAAGATCAAACCATAGCTGTACCTCAGGAAACTTAACTAGTCATTTTATCATCCAATCCCTCAACATTCGGAGGTTTAACTACAATCATTAATGCCAACACCACTAAATCTCTGATTCGAACATGATTTTCACCTCCCAAGGTCAATCTTAACCCTTAAATCCTCACTTAACTTAGTGAAATTCACTTGCTAACCCCAGCATGCAATATCGGAATCCATAACCAAGTTCCATTCACTCTTAGACTCTAAGAAATTTGTCCACATATAACAACCTCAAGTATTCATCTTAATACTAACTCTTTATTTCCGTAACTAGATCGTCCTCCAATCAATCTGATACTTAGTCTCTCGATCAAAACCTGACAAACCTTGAGTCCTACGCACTTGAGACAAGAATTCATAGACTTAAAACCTAAACTTTCACCAAGTTTGGACCTCAAATGTCCTTTAATTCTTCAATACTTCTTAAATGAATATCCATTTCTTAAACTATAACTCCTCCCCAAAGGAGATCAATTACTTAACAAGAACTTTACTTCCCAACTCAACTAATCATCGATCCAATCAAATTAATCTTACCAATCCATCTATCAAAGTCCATTGCCAGTTCTGATTCCGAATATCACCCCCTCAATATTAAGTTGATCAGGCCTAATACATCGAAGGTGAAGATTTAGAAAAACCCACTGGAACAGTCAATGAGTTCCTAACATCCAGCAGTCACAAAGATCTTGATATTAAATCCTCAATGATGCCGCTACGGAACTACACGCTCTCGACATCATACATATACTATCCATACGGAATCTCCCTGAGATTCATCTTTCAGCTTCTAGCTTCTTGTTAAACGCATCGGTGCAAAACTACTTTCTAGGCTTAACGTGTTATTCTAAATCTCGTGTAACTTCTATAGTTTAAACACGAGCAACGGTCAAATAAAGTATTATTAGGCGTAATAACTATAAAGTCAATGCTTAAACAATTTAAGTAAAATTGGTGCGTCGCATGTGCTACGAGAGTAATGGAGTGTATTATACTAGAATGAGAAGGAATAGTTAGAAGGTTACCATCGTTCTTGCGCTCTCCTCTGGCTAGTCCGTCAGCTCCCTCGCCGCACGAGACATAGACTCCTCCCCGTGCAGCAGGATGTCTTCCTCTTACCCTAGGCACAGATGGCTCAATCCTGGTTACATTGCAATCCTTGGCTTGATGCCCCGGGCGATTGCAGTTGAAACATAGAGGTCTCCCGTCTGGACACTTGTTAGAGTGGTGCCCCACCTTCTTGCATCTGTAACACGTTACTTGCTTCCTCGCCCCTTTAGATTTGGCAGGAAGTTTACCCTTCATCTTGTTGTCAGACGGTCCCGCCTGAAACGTCTTACAGATCACGGCCAAATGCCCTATCTGGTTGCAATTGAAACATCGAGGCCCTTGGTCCAGACATGCATTAGCATAGTGTCCATTCTTTCCACACCTGAAACATGTCACCTCTGGGTGTGCTGATTGGCTTCTTGCCCCTGGAGTGGCAGTAGTCGAAGACTTAAAAGATCTTGGGGTAAAACCCCTCTCCTTCGGATGCTGATACGGCCCCAACTGACGGTACTCCTGAGAACCTGACCTCACTGGTCCTCCAGTTCCAGCTCGGTCCAACCTACTTTGCTGGTACTGGGACGCCTCGATTAGCGGTTGAGGTTGCTCACGTGCCGCCTCCTCAACGCGTCTGTAAGCATCCTCAGCAGCCTGATTCATCATTGCCTCAATCATGGTAGCTATCGCCTTCGCCATACGGTCAGGGCTTACCATCCTATGCTTAGTCAAACAAACAGTTAGTACTCATCATCGGATAGCATCTAACATACTATACAATATGATTAAGCAATAACTTCAATCAATTCTAAGCGACAAATCGCATGGCAGACAATCAATTTTTACTCTTTGCAGAGTCACACAACCTAGCACAGAAGACCTATTCCCCAAAGACTCCCGAAAGACTCGACTAGGCTCTGATACCACAATGTAACACCCCGATTTCGGTGGCGTCACTTTAGTAACCAAAAAGAAATACTTAAGCGGAAAAACGTGAATTATTTTTTTCGATAATGTAAGTAAAGACAGAAAGAGATGAAACTCTAAAACGAAGATAACAGAACTAATATACAATATGATTACAGCCCCCACTGTAAGTTGTAAACCACGTCACGAGTAAACCTCCAGTGACGGAAAGTAAAAGAGAGTAACGCCCGCAGGCAAAAGTACAAACCAAAAGAAAAGTCAAGTGTCCGCAACACTATCCCTCAAAATGAGAATGAGTTAGCCCAGATGGCCTAAAACAAGACCTCTTAGCCCAACAAACCCTTTGTGATCCCCGTAGAGGAACCACACAAAAAGCTATAGGCGGGAAACTACCCTGTCCCCAAAGAAACAATGACGGTCAAAGCTAAGACTCTACTCCTACACTAATCCCATCTCGAGTAAGTCGCTCGGTGGCCAGCGGGGTCGACCACCCCTGAACCGTAGTCCTCCTGATCAAGCTTCTTCAACCTAGTTTCCCCTGAAGGGTGAACCATCGTGAACCGGTCCGCCATGGACATCTGACAAAGGCGTAGTCCGCCCAAACACACACAGAAGACGCGAGGGTCAACTCCAAAGAATTATATAAATATTAAAGCCAGATATATATATATATATGGGATAATAATTATTAGCCTCTCAGGCTTAGAGTTTAGGGATAACATCCTAGGGTTGCATGTATCGCAAAAAAATATAAAAGATCATAATAACAATTAGCATGCCTCAAATAGGGTAAACAAGTACCAATCACACTCAGCAAACAAGTCAGAATGTATGTTGCATGAAATGCAATGCTGGTTAACAAAATGCATTCCGGAAGAAGGATGGACACCAATGAGTCAGCCCTAACACCGGCCATAGTGGGACCATTCCGCTCGGGCGTCTCTTACACCACACAAAAGTAGTCAGATCAGCAGTGAACCCGTAGGTCTGCCATTCCGTCTGCTACTGAGGACCACCGTAGTGTCCTAAATATGGAAATCCGGGTCTTATGACCATTTTGGAATCCACCGAGGTCCGGTATCACGCCGTGTATTAACCTCAAAATGAGTGCATGAATGCAAGTGATTAGCCAAACAACGTCTCCGACCTCACCCGACACGTCGCCACGTGTTCTAAATAACTTAAAGTCTCTAAAAAGAATACCCTAAGGCAAATGTCGATTCTGCGACAAAATGAATTAATCAAAAGAAGAAGAATGTACTTTGGAACTCATGGTTCCCGGCTAAACTTTAGATAGCCAAACAATAAACTGCTCATCGAGCGAAAGAGTACGATTGTACTTGGAAACTCATAGTTTCCGGCTAAACTTTAGATAGCCAAACATTAACCTGCTCATCGAGCAAAAGAGTATCAACATACTCGAAAACTTGTAAGTTCCTCAAAACTTGGACTCGACGACACTTCTCATATCTTCAAGACTAATATTCAGGCTCTAAGCTCTTATCTAAAGTTGTTATCATTGTTCAAGGGGTTTAGAGATTGATTAATGTCTTATGAATTTTCTTTGGGAAAATAGATTTCGTTTAGTCTTATGATACTTCCTATGAGTTTCAGGGATCCCATAATCCCAATTAATTTCTGAGAAGGTCTCGATCCATTAAAATATAACAAGGTCCGAACTTCGTTCGTCCTTTCAAACTCTCTCAAAATCTCATAAAAATTCGGCATGACTTTCCCGTAATCCTCACTTTCCAGAAACATAGGCACGAGTGGAATAGCATCAATGAAACAACTCAACCAATAGGCATAAACAGCATATTCCAACACATCCTAAGTTAACCATGCAGCACATAGCATGTGAATCATTTAGCACACAATATCATGGCATCAAGTACTCAACAAGTTCGGCCGAAGCCTCAGAAATCATTTCAGACATTTAGCAATTAGGTGCATAACACATAATCAAGTCGAATTTCATCGACACCTAAAGCATTATCTAGTAATTCAGAGAGTAGCCCTCACCTGTAACTCCTCCAGCGTTTTCCTCACAACCTCCTTCACGTTCCTCGCCTTGATCTCCAGGAAACTCCTCAAAAGAACCTTAAGCCAAAATCACAGAAATCAACACATTGAGTCAGAAACTCAGCAAGCAATAAGTCCTAGGGTTACACGGTACATTACAAACTCTGTGGTACGACAATCTAACGCGTTAAGACAAGTTTTCGAAAAAGTCGGATTTCCTCCCCCCTTAGTATAGCTCTCGGCCACTTTCCTTAATTGGGAGGGTTGATTTTTCTTCGATCAAACTTGGTTCCTAGGTTAACATACGCCGTAACTAAGACGGTTCTAAGCTCGGAAAAATTTTCGGATCGAAAACTGATATAGGGGTAGTTTGGTCATTATTTTAAACTCATAATTTCAAAACTGGATTTTTGAAAAACAAATTGGATGGGGACGTCAACAACGACGTTTATGACGATTAATCCTACTAGCACTAAGCCAAGTCGATAGTTTTCAGCTTAAAGGTTGCGACTTTGCCTAAAAATGGGTATTTGATGCAAAAATTGATCCCGGCGGCATTTCGTCGACATCTGACAAAATCTAATCCGCAGAACACGCTCAGGAGCATGCAGGGAATAAGTTTAGACACTGAAATCAGCTTATTTGAACAGTTTTACAAAAAGCTCAAAACTTTGAGCACAGAAAGACATAGAAGAAGTCGACAGATCTGACGATCAGAAGTGAGATATAGTTTACCTACCTCAAGGTCTTCGATTAGCAACGATCGGTGAAGCAAACGGGCAAGAACGACGAAGATCCGGATCTCTCTCTCTCTCTCTAGGTGCTCGCGGGTTTGGGGAGGGGAAATGGGTATTTTTTTGCAAAAAATCTAATTTTCAAGCTATTTATAGGTTTTGGAAAAAGCGGAAAAAAGATTTTTTTTGCGATTCCGATTTTTCCTGCGCGTTCCTCTGCGCATTCTAAGATAGGTTCTGGCGACATAATTCCAGAACTCAAAACAGGATTCTTGGAATTAAACCAAAAGATCCAAAATCGGCATAAGTCGGTGTAAGTCGGATTATCCCGAAAAACTACTTTTTGCAGTGATCGTCGGATGAGAAAACTTCCTTCTGAAGAAAGATTAGGAATGATGAGAGAAATAGGAGAACACGGGTGGAATCTTCTTTTGCAGCTCCGAATAGAAAAAGTCTTCATCGTCTGTCGATCTTAGGTTTTCTCGAACTATCAGGGATTCCGTTTCGGCAAACTTCCGAGAATTGGAATTTGACGTTCGTACTTTCCAGGATTTCGCATCGAAATGGTTGTTTAAGGACGGAAAAGAGAAGTTCTAACATTTCTCTGAGGATTTTTGGAATTAGTTTCCATCGTGTCCTAAAGCGTAAATTAACTATTCACTAATACCTTTGACCTAGGATTAAGCGTATGTTAGTCGTGCTATAACTCTTTCGGTTTTTCGATAAATTCTTGGACTTTTCCTGAACCTTTTTCCTTCCCAAATTTATCTTAATCAAATAAACTCTTTTATTTTATTCACTTATCCAAAGCTTTAAAACTTGGGCCTTACAGTTACAACCTAGGTCATCGCAGCTCTATAAAAAAAGGCTTTCCAATCCTTCATTTTCCACACAACACCTCTCTTCTTCCTCTCCTCCTCTTCTATGCTTTTCTTATGTCTTCTTTTTAATGTTATTCTTTTGGTTTAGGGGGTTTTGAGTGGTTGGAGTTATGTGGATGTTATCCCCAACATTAGCAACTTTGAGTACTTTGAAAGTGAAATTTCAAATTCAGAGTGCCAAAGTTGCTAATGTAGGGGTGACCATCCTTGCTCATGTGCTTGTTCAAAGTACTCAAAGTTGCTAAATAGAATAGGTCTACGCTCCCGTGGAAAAGGTCCTCCTCCGGTGTGGTATTGTGATGGAAACATCAAGGCTCACCCAGGCTCAGGTGGCTGCACTAGATCTATCCGGGATGCTGAGGAGGAGAAGACAAGGAAAATGAGCTCACACTACAAAAAAAGCGGAATTTAGCGGCGGTTGGGGTAGCCGCCGCTAACGCACCAAGTTAACTTAAAGGTTTGTATTTTAGCGGCGGTTTAAACCGCCGCTATTTTTTAATATTAGAATTTTCTCAAAATTTCGCTCCAAGCAGCGGTCACGATTTTAAATCCCCGCCATCCTCAAATGAACAATTGAAACCCTATTCCCCCAAATTTCCCAATCCACGTTCCCTATTTCCTTGAAACCGCTCCACTGCTTCACATATCGTTGTTGACGAGCAGGAGGAGGAACCACCAGCTTCACCGCGTCCCCAGCTCCTCCACAGCTTCGTCGAGTCTTCATCGCTTCAAAGCCTCCTCAGTTCCTCATCGCTACCCTCGGATCTCTTCCTTCATCGATGTCCTCGAGCTCCATCTTTGTTCGTCGTTCCAGCTCGCTTTCTACTCGCCAAAAATCTCCATTTGCACTGGGTTTTCTTCCTCAGGTAATATCACTTCTGGACATTAAGGTAATACTTAGAAACAAAGTGACTTTCAGGGAAGGGGATCTTGATTTCTCTACGGCTCTGGACTTGATTCAATACCGATCTTGGATTTGGCTTAAGGCAAAGGTTAAAGGTCCTTTCTTCTCGCTGTTGAATGGTAAAAAAACCCACCTTATGTTTGGGTTCTTTGTAAATTTAGTCAGCTATGTTGCCCTCTCTGTTAATTACAAAGTCTGGAATGTTGGGGTTGTGCTGTTTTGCTTCTGAAGAGAGACTCGTGGTGTTGTTATCCTATTTTTTCTTGTGGATCTTTTGCTGGTTTTCCCCTTGTGCTGTAAAGATTGGTACCTTTTTAGCATTGGTCTTGTTAAGGCCTCTTAATGATTAACGAGATTCTGGAATGTTTTTTGGCTTTTGAGGCTGTGTTGCTGGTGTTTATATGTTTGCAAGGGCTCTTAATCTTACTGGTCTCCTGAGTATGTGGGGTTTTTTTTTGAAAGGGATGGTGTTTTGCTTGGTTTGATTGGAATGGCTTTGTTGCCTTATTTTTGTAGGTAGCAATAGGAAGCAAAAAGCTCCTCTTTTCTTTGCGTTGCTAGGTTCTGGACCTCTGGTAGTTCTTAGTTTTTTGTTCTGTTTGAGTATCAGATTCTGTTTGAGTATCAGATTATTGATTATTTACTGGTTTAGAATTAGAGCAGCACATTTCAACAAAGGTCCCTCATGGTGTAAGACAAGGAATTAAAGCATGAATTGAAGTCAGTGATATATATTGACGCCTTTTGATCTCACATTCTTTTTGAATCTCTTTAAGTATGAGTGGCCTCGTTTTTGTTTTTTATGACACAGGGTTATTACTTGAATAACATTATGCTTCAACAAGTGACTCTTTTGATACAGGAGGTATGTGAAGGGAAGGGTTAGGTATCTCTAAGAGAACCTTAAGAAGTAAAGGCTTGGTAAAACAAATTTTTGTTACCTTATTTCTCACCAGGATGTAAAATGGCTTTTGTGGAAGTCTGATGGTATTTTGTTTGGTCATTTCTAGGATTTCTGCAAAGGCAGTTGCATGTTGCATGGAAATTGATAATATCACGTACAGAAGGTGAACCATACTTCTTTACATTTGGAAAATCAGAGGTAGTTAATCCATATATATGTAGATATGCTTCCTGTTTAATGAAAACTTATGAAAGAAGTAACAATTGCTTCTCATGCTGAACAACTATCAAATGCAAAGGGCCTCTTTTTTTAATATTTTCAGTTTGTTTCTTTTTCTCATAAGGGGGACTCACTCCTTGCTGCTCTTCCAATGACAGTTTCTCTTTTATGTTCTTAATTTTCTGATGTTGGAAAGGCTTATATGAGCAAATTGGCATGACAGGTTAGCTATAAGAATCTCTTTGGTTTCTCATGCTGCAATTTTAAAAACATGTATGAAGTCACTTTGTGAAAATTGATCTATCAATATCTAAGACTGGCTAATTTTCAGGTTTTTGGTGCTCTTATCATTGAAAAGCTTCTTTCTGTTCCTACCATGCCCATGTACCAGTGTAAGTTACTATTTACTCAAATTTTGTGAGAATAACATGAAATTTCTGTTTGAGTCAAAGTCACTATTTACTCAAATTTTGCTCTTATTCTACTAATACCATTTTTTATTTCCAGAGTATAGAACATTTGAGCCAAAGTCTATGAGGTCTCATCACCAATTTCTATATGTTTTCCAATTTCTATATGTTTTCTTTTGTTTATATCGATGTTGATTCTCACCTCTTCATCATCCTCTCATCCTCTCAAGCATTCAAATTAATTGTTGGAGGTAAAGATGGCTAGGTGGTGAAGCTTTCAGAAGAATACATGCTTTGGGCTCAAAAAATTCTGTTTCAATTCAATTACACCCTCTGTGAGTCCAATTAAAGTCTCCTGTAGAAACAACGTCTTTTTACTTTTATGAACCTTGTGCATTTCAGTTTTTCTTTTGATCTACTCCATGTCAGAATCATATGTAACAATTACAAGTAGTCTTGTTTACAATAAAAATTCATCTTTGATTGTTTTACCAAATTCATTACATAACGGAACGTAGTCTGCAACCTTTTCTTTGATGTTCATCTTTGATGGTTTCCTTTGCTTGACATAGGCACATAGCTATATATATATATCGGGAGAGTGAGAGGTATGATTAGATTAAAAATGAATTTTTTTATCAGGTACTGGCAACAGTGCTTAAATGATACCTATATATATATATATATATATATATATATATACATATATATATATATATACATATATATATATATATATGTTGCCATATAAATTTAATTTACAATTAAAAAGTGTTGTCTTATTTACAATTTTATCATATATGATGTCTATAAATATTTGATTTTTTATGTACTGGTAGAAAAAGAAATCAGATAAAAAAAAACGTGCCTAAAATCCGCAAAAAAAAGTTAGGCTTTAGTGGCGCTTCCAACCGCCACTAAATGACGAAAATAAAAAAGCACTACTCTATATATAGCGGCGGTTGTAACCGACGCCAAAACACAACGTAAAATATAGCGGCGGTTTTAGGCGATGCTATCACAACCGCCACCAAATATTTAGTGTCGCCAAATTTAACGTCGCTTTTTTAGCCGACGCTAACTGTTTTAAGCGAGATTTAGCGGCGGTTAGAACCACCGCTAAAGACAAAAATAACCGCCGCTAAAACCCGGATTTTTTGTAGTGTCAGAAGCCAAGGAAGAGGACCTGAAGAAGAGGAAGACTCCCTCCTGATTGTATCCCATATGTGGAGGGGTCATTGTACTTGTATATGTCAAGTACTAGGGTTAGGACTTAGGGTCTAGGGGTCATTGTACTTGTATGTTCGAAAATTTTGTAATTTATCATCAAAAAATTACGAATAAAGTACTTATTTGTTTCACCATGTTTCTGTTTCTGTTTCATATCTGGTTCTGGTTTCGATTTGCAAATCGCACTCTCAGGGTGCGTCGTCGACGCTGCTCCAAGGAGCGTCTGCGTCGCACCATGTAGAAGCATCTAACACGCACCCTGGGAGTGCGATTAATTCAGAACTTGTGTCGTGTACAGGGACCCTGGCATGGAACATTGTTTGGGTGTTACATGTCACACTCTCATGGTGCGTCTTAGACGCATCTTAAGGATGCGATTAAGATGCACTCTGAGTGTGCGATGAGAACAGTAAATGTTACATGTTACCAAAATAGAACAATTGGAGACTAAATTAATGGAAAATTAATCACATCACAACATAACTTGTCTTTAAAACACAACCTACGTGAAAAGTAATTTGTCTTCAATACAGTCATCCTTTAGTTAATCCTAAACACTAGACCTAACTAGTCTTCGAGGTAGATGCTTTTGCTTTTTCTTTCTTCTTTCTGTCAGGGCCACCACCACCATGAGGTACAACTCCATTGCCACTGCCACTGCCACTGTCATCATCATCACCTCCATACTCCAAGTGATGCATTATGATATTCCGCATACGCTGGTTTGCCTCGAGGATCCGCTGAGGGGTCTCACTGGGGTCAACTGTGATATCACTCAACTCCCGTAATTGTTCGAGAACATCCTACAAGCAACAATGAATCAGAATCATAAATTGTAACATAAAAAAAAAATCAAACTAGTCATTAAATTATTGATCCTTACCACAAGAATTACTGCCACAGGACATCTTGTTTCAGGAGGGACCACAAAGCAGTGTGAGATTGTCTTGTACCACTCAAAGTAGCGAGGCGTTGTCGTTGGAGTGTCAGTATGTTGAGCAGCCACGCAATGAGACATGTTCTCAAACCTCTCATCAATATCCTCAATAGGGGGAATGTTTGCCGGTGGTAAATTGGGTTGATCCTGGAGCATATGGAACTGCCTCAACACACGCTCTGGAAGATATGGCCGGATGATGCCTGAATGCCGAATTCACCCACTGTAAATACACTCCTGCTGAAAGGGCCAATCCACTCTATGCCCGTCATATGGAGTCCATATAACATTGTTATCCCTAAGGTCATCTAGGATTAGCCTCTTCGCATGCAGGTCCACAGTCCCCCTCTTGGTGACCCATTTGCAAGCTCGCGGGTCTTTCTCACTGTATTTCCTGTTCAGGTTTCTATCAAACAATGAAGCAGGGAAGTGCTCAAATATCCATGCCTGTAATCAAATAATCATACATCAAGATGAGATACCTTAAATTACGTTAATTACAATTTAACTAAAATAAGAGTTGTAGAATCATACCTGAAACAAATTTAAGTATCTTCCAAGACTAGTGGTGCAGACCTTGGTGGTGTCCTTCAGCTGGTCATAAAGGAAAGTCAATGCCATGGCGCCCCATGCATACTCCCCAACCTTTTCCAAATCCATGAACATCCCAAAATATGCAACATCCACCTTGTTTGTCTTACCACAGAAAATCGTCATGCCCACCAAATGCAGCAAGAAGGCTCTAGCAGCTTTCTTGGTCTTCCCTTCCTTAGCCATGTCCTCAGCCACCTTCAACAACCATGTATAACGAGCATAAGGTCCTAAGGACTTCCGGATCTCCTCTTCAGCATCTGCTTGTGTAACACCAAGTTGTTTATGCAATGCACTGGCTGCATCCTCACGAGTCAAGACTGGGAGAGTGAAGAATTTTCCCTTCACAGGAATGTGTAGCAAAGAACTAACATCATCCAGTGTGATAGTCATCTCCCCAAATGGCATATGGAAAGAGGATGTCTCCGGCTGCCATCTCTCCATAAACGCTGTTAGCACGGTCTTGTCAACAAAGGGAAGGTTGCATGTCAACAAATGCAATAGACCAGCAGCCCCAACCCTTCCCTTTACATAAGTCGAAAAGCATTTTTTCACATCGTTATGCTTCTTCTTATCATTCCCAAGCATAGCATTCCCATGGTGGTAGGTTTTTAAGACACCCCTATCAAGCACTTCAGCAGGTTTCTTGTAATGCTTCCACACCTCTAGTGATATATGTTGCTTGAAGCTCTTCAGCAAGGTCTTGTCATAAGGCCCCCAGGAAAGAATATATCATCATCATCATCTTCCTCACCTTGATCTGCTTGTGTATGCTCGTCATCCTCTCCATCCTCCTCTTCCTCCTCCTCTTCCTCCTCCTCCTCCTCCTCCTCCTCCTCCTCCTCCTCCTAAGTAGAACCCTCCTCCTCTTCTTCACCAGAACTCTCCTCCTCTCCTTGACAAGAACCCTGTTCTGCATCAACCATATCATCATCTTCAGGTTCAGGCTCATGTACTTCTTCAGGTTTAGGCTCTTGTACTGCACTGGCAGCAGTCGTTGCACTACTTGCACGCCTTTTACGGGTTGCCTCGTCACGCCTTTTACGTGCTTCTTCTTTCTTTCGTAGGGCAGCGGCTTCACGAGCCTTACGTACCGATGTCGTGGGGGGGGAATTCTCCCTTCGTTGGCCGGTGGCACACTCAAATTCTTTGTTCTTGACATATCTGAACCAACATTGGAAACATAAGACTCAAAACAGAACAAAAACATAGCATTGAAGCTTTGACAGATAAGGGTCTATGACGCACTCTCAGGGTGCGTCTGTGTCGCTCCTTAAGGGTGCGTATCAAGCGCACCCTTAAGGTGCGTGCATTCTGAACACGCACCTTCAAGATGCGACACAGACGCGTCTACAAGGTGCGATCAAAACCATAACATAATGGGTCGGGTCGCGTAACGAACCTGGGTTCCGGGAAGAATGTTGGGCTGTTGGCAGCAGAAGGTGGCGATGGGGGTGGCGGCGACTCCACACGGTTGTGGTGTAGCTGGCGATGGCGGCGGCCGGCGGAGGATATGCGTGAGAGAGGGAAGGAGATTTTGAAAGAGAGAAATGTGTTTGGGGGAGGGGTTGGGGGGGAGGGGTTTCAGAAGTTTGAAAAAGTGGGAGGGGGGAGTTAGTGGGGAAAGTGGGAAGTTTTTTTTTAACAGGGGCTTTTTGGACAATTTGCCAATTTTGAGGGGTCTGAATAGGGGTCGGGGGGTCTGAATAACAATTCTCATTTATGTTATGTTTAGCCTTTTAATTCTAGATTGGTCCACAATTCATGGTGCTACTTGTCGGGTGATTTTCATCCTCTTGCTAACCATATATATTGTATTTTCTGTGTTATCGAAATTAATGAGAAAATTTAATGGATATTTTTTTATATATTAAAAAGATAAATTGCATCATTCAGGAATTGATCCCTGACCTTTTCACTCAACCATATGTACCCTAATTTTTTGGATTTTGTGTTTCTTTATTTTTTTTAGCTTTTGATATTAGGGTTTTGTTTTTTTGTCATATATTTCATGTTTTTCACTCCTGAAAGCAAAACCTCCTCATGTCTAACCATGTAACACCCCGATTTCGGTGGCGTCACTTTAGTAACCAAAAGTAAACTTAATGCGGAAAAACGTGAATATTTTTTTTTCGATAATAACTAAGACAAGACTGAATTAAATAAAACCCAACAACAACAAAAAACAGAACTAATATACAATATATATTTACAACCCCCGCTGTAAGTACCCAACCTCGTCACGAGTAACCTCCAGTGACGGAAAGTAGTAGAAAAGAACGCCCGTAGGCAAAAGGTATAATCCAAAAGAAAGGTCAGGTGTCTGCAACACTGTCCCTCAAAATAAGAATAAGTCAGCCCAGATGGCCTAAAACATGACCTCTTAAGTCCAACCAACTCTCTGTGATTCCCGTAAAGGAACCACACAAAAAGCTATAGGTGGGAAACTACCCTGTTCCCAAAGAAAACAAATGATGTTCAGAGCTAAGACTCTACTCCTACACTAATCCCATCTCGAGGAGCTCACACCAGCACTAAAACCTACATGCTAGCATGATCGTCGTCCGAATTCGAAATCCAGAACGACCTAGTCTATGTACACCATCCGTCCTCCGCTCGCTATCGCGATGCGCTCCTGTTCCAGCATCCCAACTCTAGTTTCCCCCGAAGGGTGAACCGTCGTGAACCAGTCCGCCAAAGACATCTGACAAAGGGCGTTTGTCCGCCAAAGCACACACAGAAGACGCGAGGGTCAACTCCAAAGAATTACATAAATAATAGCACCAATAGATATAGATAAGAGAATAGCCACTTAGGCTTATAGCTAGGGATAACATCCTAGGGTTGCATATTCCATAATGAACTTAACAGCAATAATAACAATTAACATGTTCCAAATAGGATTAACAAATAACAATCACACTCGACAACTAAATCAGTATGCATGAATGCAGGATGATTAGTCAAACAACGTCTCCGACTCTCACTCGACACGTCGCCACGTGTTCTAGGTAAATTAAAGTCTCTAAAAGCTTACCCTAAAGTAAAGTCGATTTCCGCGACAAAAGACACTTCTTCACATCAACATAGTAACTCATGATGATCTCCGGATCATCCGACTCATCTCAATCCGAGGGTCACAACTGCTCAACAAGCAAAGAGTATCACATACTCGGAAACTACCGGTTTCCCGGACTTATCCCCAGGATAGCCCAACAATTAGGCATGTCAAGTCGATCCAACCCCTTGGGTTGAACATACGGACTCGCACACGCAACTCCCACAATTAGGCATGTCGAGTCGATCCAACCCATCGGGATGAACGTACGGACTCGCACACGCAACAAATGACAACGCCAAGTCGGTTCACTCAAAGGAGTCGAACATACGGACGTTGTGCGTGTCCAATGACTATCGCCGAATCGATCCAATCCATCGGATTGAACATACGGATCCGCGCGTGTCGAAAAGTTGTCGCTGAATCGATCCAATCCCTCGGATTGAACATACGGATTCACGCGAGGTAAAATGACAATCGCTGAATCGATCCAATCCATCGGATTGAACATACGGACTCACGCGTGCCTGAGTGACTACCGCCGAATCGATCCAATCCATCGGATTGGATATACGGATTCGCGCGTATCAACAATTATTGCCGAATCGGCCCAACCCGTCGGGTTTGGACATACGGATTCGCGCCGCAAAGTCGAAGATACACCCAACAACATAGCTGCTCCAACAGCACAACCACAATAGCTGCTCCAACAGCACAACAACAAACGCTGCTCCAACAGCACCACAACATCTACATACTCGAAGCCCCTCAACTTTCTCAATGCTGGGATCCGACGACACTTCTCGTTTTCCAAAACTATGATTTGCATCCAAAGCTTCCTTCCGAGATTATTACCATTACTTAGAGATTTAGAGGTTGTTTAATGTCTTATGAGTTTTCTTTACAAAATAATTATCCTTTTAGTCTTATCGCGAATCCTATAAGTTCTCGGGATCTCCTAATCCCCAAATGACTCCAGAGAATGTCTCGATCCATACAACACCACAACAAGGCCCGAATCTCATTCGTCCTTTCAAGCTTTCTCAAAACTCTCAAAATAAAATCGGCATGACCTGCCCGCTTTTCTCACCGTTCAGAAACTCAGATTCCAGTACAGAGCATATTCAATTCATCACAATCAACAACATGTCATATATCGATAAATCGCATCATAAACACTTAGCACTTAGCATATAACGCATGCACCACACATCCTAGATTACCCACATAACACATAGCATGTAAGTCAATCTCAAAAACATTCTGTAGATGAATCATCTACATTGTCAGCCGAAGCCTCAGAAAACATTTTCCAATCACACACAATTCCAGTGCATAAACAGTAAACAATGTCGAAACATCGACCCTAAGCATTAACTAGAGATTCAGTGAGAAGCCCTCACCTGTAGATTCTCCAGGACGATCCCCTAACACTTGTTCACAATCAAAGGCTTGCTCCTCTGGGAATTCCTCAAAATCACCTTTAGAGAAAAACCACAGAAATACTATTAGAATCTATCGAAAACTAAGCTATCGATACTTACTAAGGTTACTCGAAGTAATCTATACTCTAAGGTACGATAATCTAGCGCGAAAGACAAGTTTTCGGAAAAGGAAATTTTCCTCTCCCCCCCTAATAGGGCTCGGCCACTTTGTGCAATTATGGGGCTCGGTTTTTCTTCGATCAAACTTGGTTCCTGTGCTTTCATTAGCCGTAACTAAGGGTATTCTGAACTCAGAAAAAATATCGGATCAAAAACTGTCGCAGGGGTATTTTGGTCATGATTTTTAACTTAGAATTTTCAAAACTGAAATCCCAAAAATAAAATTTTGCAGGGACGTCACCAACGACGTTTAAGACAACTAATCCTACTAGCACTAAGCTAAGGCGATAGTTTTCAGCCTAAAGGTTGAAGCTTTACACCAAAAACTCCAAAAATGGGTATTTTAGGTTCAAATTGATTCCGGCGGAATTCCGGCGACATAACGGAAAATCTAACCCGGCAGAAGTGATCTTGGGCGCATAAGGAAGAGGTTTAGAATCAGAAATGAAAGATTCGGGATAGTTTTGCAAAAACCTCAAAACTATCAGCTCAGAAAAGTCTACAGAAAAGCTATGGAAAAAGCGATCAGAGGTAAGGATTAGCGACTATACCTCGAAGCCTTGAA
This sequence comes from Lotus japonicus, assembly GCF_012489685.1. Classification (NCBI taxonomy): domain Eukaryota; kingdom Viridiplantae; phylum Streptophyta; class Magnoliopsida; order Fabales; family Fabaceae; genus Lotus; species Lotus japonicus. The sequence continues at coordinate 10,679,154 of NC_080046.1, forward strand.
GTAGCAACTGATTGATCGACGATCAAGCAAGAAATGAACAAAAGCTCTTCTTCCTTCTTCCTCTTAGCAAATTCGCAGGTTTTGGAGAGAAATGGTGGAAATTTGTGATATTTTCTCATTTCTTGGCTATATATAGAGGTTGGCAAAACGCGGTAAAATGAAAGTTTCGCGAATCTGATTTTTCCGGCTTCATTCTCCATGAATTCTAAGATAGGTTTTGGCGAAAGAATTCCAAAACTAAAATGAGGTCTCCTTATATTTTAGGTGACTAATGCAAAGTCGGTGTAAAACTATTTTACCCGATAAGTTACTTTTTGCATCGAATGTCGGAATGGAAAATTTCCTTCTGAAGAAAGATTGAAATCATCAAGAGAAATGGGTGTACGCGTGTAGAATCTTCATTTGAAGCTCTGAATAGAAAAAGTCTTCATTGACGGTTGATTCTAGGGTTTTGAAAAACCAGGGATTCGGTTTCGGCAAACTTCCGATGATTGGAATCGGACGTTCGTAGATCCTAGAGTTTCGCCTCGAAATGATTGTGATATATGGAAAAAGAGAAGTTCTAATATTTCTCTAAAGATTTTTGGACTAAATTCCTACAGTGTTCCAAAGCTGGAAGTTTGTTGGAAATTATATTCCTATAGTGTTCCAAAGCTGGAACATAGTTTTGTTTCCTAAGGTTCTTGTCCTAGGTTTTAAATGCGAATATTAGTCGTGCTATAACTTAAATCGACTTCGATACAATCCTTTGACTTATCCTGAACTTTCTCCTTCATAAATTTATTTCATTTGGTAAACTCTTGTTCAGGTTTCCTTTCACGATACATCAAGCCTAATCGTAAATGGAAATCTCTTCCACTTATTCTAAGCTTAAAAACTTGGGTCTTACAAACCATAAATGAGTATAATGGATACAATGATGAGTTTGGAGTTCCATATTATTTAAAAAGAGGATATATGGATAGTGTATAAGAGAACTAGAGAAGAGACTTGTATACCAAATAGTATTTAGGTGAAGATGCACTATCACATACTTTTGATGATTAGCTAGTATTTTTAGTCCATTGTCGCTTGGGGCTAGCTCCTCATTTCTTCAGATAAGTGATATTAGAAGTAAGGTGATGTTGAGTTTTATGGTGATGGTAGAACAAACCCCACATCGCCCAAACAATAAAAGAAGAAGGAGGTCAAGGAAGCTCTAAGAGAAGTCTCACGTTAACTAGGATGGTGAAGAAAGGGGGATCAAGCCTATATATAATCGACACAAGTTCTTTGGTTGGAGATGCAAAAACATTCAATAACACGTTAAACTTATACTTGTGTTTCCTTTAATTTCATACTCTTATTAATTTAAACGAGTATTGTGATATATAATTCAAACATTGCTTTGGAGAGTTCGAGTGTATTATAGTCAGTGGCGGACCTTGGAGAGGACAGGGAGGAGCCCTGGCTCCCTCTCTTTTGGAAAATTCCTATATTACGAATTATTGGGACTATTTTGTGTCCAAAGAAATATAATAAATATTTCATAAGCGAATTTATGATATACATTTCTCGTGTCCCCGTGGTTAGTGCCTTGCTATTTTTTCACCGTCTGGAGATCGATTCCACTTTGCACCTGTTTTTAAGGTGTTATTTTCACATTGTTTTATATTTTACCAACTATCCAATTGGCTCCACTTTTGACCAGATTTTAAATTTACACTTAATTCTTTTTGTCTCTAGTACTCTTTAAGTAATTTTTTTTTTGAAAGTATTTATGTATTTATTTGAGACTTCATTTATATCTTTTAACTTATCATTAATCTTGATAATAACTTTTATACTATTAATTATACAAGCTCAAAAAGAATAAAAAATGACCATTTGCTCGTATTGTTATTAAAAAAATCAATTCATGTATTAACATAGTATTTTAGCTCCCTCAAATATTCCGATCAAGTTTCGCCACTGATTATAGTCATGATATGAATGAGAGTAAAGTTTATGTGTTATAACAATTACTACATAGTGTTTATTCTCTAGTTATCAGTGTAAACAATAATAATTATTATTTTTATCGGATTTTAAAGTTTTCCACATGATATCGATCTCTTGGTTGTTTTGGTTAATTCTGGTTTTATTTCAATCTAGTGTAGTGTGTTTTTTTATCCCGTAACATATAAAAAGTAATCATATTTTTGGAAAAGACGTGGCCTTTGTTTTGTGGGGTTGTCTAAATGACTCATGATAAAGTTTGTGTTAAATAACTCATCATCCAATCACATCTGAGATAAGTGAGTCGAAATTTCTATATTTTATTTATTAATTTATTTTCAACTCACTTATCTCTAATGTGATTGGATGATAAATTATTTAACCCAAACTTTATCATGGGTCATTTAGACAATCTCTTGTTTTGTTAGTTAAGGCTAACTCATTTTAAACATTAACACTCATTTTCTCAGTTGTTCTATCTTCATCTAATTTTTTCATATCTATTTATTTTTTCTATTATATCATTTATCATATTTCTCAGTTTTTTAGTTATCTGTTGAGGGATATAGCATTTGGGTGTAATTACTTCACCCGTATCAATCACTTAACATCACCTAGCATTTGGGTGTAATTACTTCACCCGTATCAATCACTTAACATCACCTTTTTGCTAATTGTAGATACCATAACATTGAGGGATTCTGGCCAGCTAATCACGACGCTTAGTTTGACTCTTAATTAATTATAAACACCCACGAGCGTTGGCTCAGAAAACATCGAATATCCAAATTCAGTGATCCATCATTGTAAAACTAAGTTTAGTTAAGTCTACCAAACTTAACTTATACTCCCTCCGTTCCTATATAACTGATACTTTAAGGTTGTGGCACAAATATTAAGAAGTAGCAATTAATATTTTTGTTTTACTAAAATTACTATTTAACTTCCTATTATATCCTCTATCTCTCTTATCAATTCTAACTTTTCAATTTTCCTACCAACAATAAATGAAGGGCACAATTGATAAAGTAGCAATAAATTACTATTTAACTTCCTATTATATCCTCTATCTCTCTTAACCATCCTTTTTAAAGAGAGATTTCAGATTTGAGAACACTCCTTCAAACAACAATCATCATGCCATTAATTAGGTTAATGGATTTGAAAGATTTTACAGTTGTGACTCAGAGATTAACACTTGACAGAGCATGATCATTTATCGTAGTGGGAAGAGGCCAAGAGGGTGTTCACAGAGGATCCAAAAATTTACCATTTAGTGGCAAGTCATTAGGCATGCCCACTTTCCATTTGCAAATATGCAAACAATTAGAACAGTTTCAAATATCATATCAATGAGAGGTTTGACAGTTTATCTACCCCCACACATAGAAGAAATTAGAATGCATGTTTTTCAACCACAAAATAAAAGCAACAGAGCCATTGGATTCCTCATTATTTATGTCAGTTGATTGGAATCTTTCCCAAGATATGCAGAGTTTCTGATTCACTATATTCAAGCATCAATCCAAACCCATCATGGAGAGAATATTTTTGAGCGTTCTTGGTGCTCTATATTAGCACAAACAACAGGAGACCCACACGATGTTCATCACATCTTGCTTTCTTGAATTTGAATGGCTAATGAGGGGTTTTATGGGAGAAAAATATCTAATAAAATAGAAATAATCATCCAAACTCCTTAGAACCGAATATGTCTATGCTATCAAAAACTTATCTTTTCTTTGACGGATTTGCCGTTATTTATTTGAAAAATTTTAAATGTAATTTTTAACAAATAATTTTCTCGCAAATTGAACTTGTGTTGTCATCTTTATAAGAAAGTTTAGTTACCATTAAACCAATAATTGTGGTAGAAAGAAATTTTAGAGACGGTTAGCACCAAAGTTTTGGTCATTTGGGTTCGGAAATCGTTATTCAGACCTCTCCCACATCTATTCCAACCCCCTTAAAGTGTAAAAATACTAAAATGTCTTTAATGAAAAAAATTCTAAGTGCATTACAACTGTCTCACTTTCAAAGTGCGTTAGGGTCGCACTTTCAAAATGCGTTCGACAGGATATTTTTGGATTTCTCGCACTTTCAAAATACGTTCGATAGGATATTTTTAGATTTCTGAAATTGTTTTGGGTACAAATAAATGTGTGTGGAGAGGGTCAGAATAACAATTTACTTTAATTTGGGTTCTTAGCCGAGTCGCATTGATTAGCCGATGGATGTAGCTTTGCATCTGTACAGGATTTTGGACAAGTAAGCAAACATTGATCATGAGAAGTGAGTATTTCCAAAACAGTGTAATAAAGCATAAATTAAGTGTTTTACAAAAACATAGCAGATATAATAACATTGTATTGTTGGGGTTGATTGCAATGTAATTCTCACATTGCTAATGAAGGACAAAAAAGATTAAGTTAGGCATCTTGGAGAAGTCACACATCGCTTAGATTAGTGAGGGGTGGGAGGGTTCAAAACTATATATAGGGATCTCAGGCTCCTTGTTTCAACACACCAAAACACCAAGCAGTAGCACCTGAAAATACTTTAAGTTTATATTTGTGTTTTCTTTTTCTCTTATGTTATTGTTTTAGAGTATTGTGAGATGTAGTTCAAATATTTACATTGGAGAGTGTAGGTGTACTGTGGGTCATGGGGTGCTTGAGAGTGAAGTCTATGTGTTGTAACAATTTTCACATAGTGTTTACTGGTTGTCGGTTTTGACAACGGTCGTGATTTTCTCCGATTTTGGAGTTTCCACGTTATATTCTTGTGTTGTTGATTGCGCTCCTGGTTTATTTTGCTTCTTCAGCTGTGTTATTTTCTAACAATATTGTAATTTTTCGTTTCGCAACTTTAACCATCTCTCTTTCCAAAATATTTACTCATGATTTAGGGGTTTCTCACATTGGAAATTTGAAATGAGACAATCTTTAATAAATGAGCAGTTATTACAAGCATGACAAGCATGAGACCAATCGATACACAAATGAGACCAAGATTTCAAAGCTAACTAGGACTGAGAGGCTCGAAACACACCATTAATCTTAAGTCTAAATGTGAAGCCAGGAGGTGATTTAGTAGTTAGGAAATCTTTTAACTGTTGTCGTTATGCTAAGACTTTCCCTGCATATGAAATAAGGATATGGTTATTTGTAAAAAAACACACAATTTTGAAATGTGCTCAGTACTATCCAACAATCCCTCAGTTGTTTCAAAATTTGTCAAGGAAAAAGAATTTTTGAAAGAAGATCTTCGGGACATTCTCGCTTAGTGTAATTGTTTCAAATATAGTGTCTTTTGGGCTACGAAACATACCTAAATTAATAAAACTTAACATACAAGTGAATTGGTGGAGAAAAATCTATGAACTAAGACACTATGGAGATTGTTTTGCACTATTTATAAGCCTATTAAACTATATCTCTAACCAATATGAGACTCTTAAATAATTAGGATGATAAAATGGGTTTGATCCGATTGGCAATCAACCCACTTAATCTACTAGGCGAGGCGAGATGGTTGGGATACTCTACTCACCAACCCCCGCTTAACCTGAACCCCATAAACCAGTCAAGGCAGGTCAACTCACGGGCCATCTCATCTTTTCTTAAAAGAGTATTTTTTTTCTAAATAGTTTTGGGGGAATTTTGGTGGGCTAACCTAGAAAAAATACTATTCTTTTATTTTTGCATCATGTTTAATTTTAATTTTTTAGTGGGTCACAACTTGCCATTAAATGGGTAGATTGACTTTCTCAACCCACATTCACCACTTGACCAACCCTCTCTGACCCGCTTACTGTGGGTTGGAAGGGGGTCAGGATGGTTGGAAATGCTATGTGCCAATTTATCACTCTTACTAATAATCCTTCCGTCTTTTAATATAAGAACTAAGTCACTACTTCACACCCCTTACAAAATATCGTCAATTTAAGTAATTGCAATAATTTATTCTTATTTGATATCAGCTTTTTAAAAATACCCTCATTCCATTATTCTTAGTTTTTATGCATCGATCGTTAATGCTATGAAAAGTGGAAAGAAAGAAAGTCCAGCGAAATAAGGACATTCTTGTCCAAAAATAAATCATGTTCAACAAGTTCCAAGTTGATTCTTATAAAAATGACTAAGAGTACATCCAATTTGATTCTTATACAAAGAAACAAAGTGAATAATTATTTTAAATTATTTAGATCTTTAAATTTTCTCCCCTAGTGTAGTTATTTTTTGGGGGTAACCTCTAGATTTAATCAAAAGAAATGTGTCCCATACCCCTTAAATAATACTCAATCCAAAATATGTGGACAACCATGTAATTAAAGTTTTAAAGTTCTAAATGAACGAGCTCAAAAGTTTTTATCATGATCATGGCCTTTCGATTTTTGAACATGAGATTTGTGGTCCTTACTTCATTCTCCATTCGTCTTTAGCAATGTTGGGCACCCCCTATAAGCTAGTTTAGAGGTGCGGCAAGCAACAAGTAGCCATGGGTCAATGCCTCATATGTGTGCCATATGTCTAGCTAGCTGCCTCTTAAATTAATTACTATTTTCTAAGTGATCATCTCATCGAACGCGTCAATTTGTGTTTATGCATTCAATAATTACTCTTATATTAATAATCCCAATAATGAAAGAGGGTTATAATCAATTGAGCTTACATTAGGACATGTCATTATTTAAGTCTTAATCACTTGGTAGAATGTATCTGGTTTGTATGATTTGCTGCCGGCGCAAACTATTAGGCGACAGTAACCTATGGCTTAGCAATTATGTTCAATAATTAAGTGATTAAGATCAGACTTAAACATATAATAATATGCGTTACATGCACTCTGAGATTGGGGTTACTATATAAATATGATTCTAACAGTTGGTTTAACGTAAAGGTACAACACTGTATCAACAGGATTGGAACTTTGTCCACAATGAAAGGAATCTCGTGGTATGAGATGGAAAAAAGAAAAAAAAAAAAAAACGCACCACATGTTAGTGTAAGGAGGAAATTATATTAAATTTATTATTTTTTCTATATACATAGTTCTTCTTATTAGATCCATCTTTTCTTAAGTTTACATATTTATTATTCTTTGGATCAAAATCGTGAAAAAAATTAAGGGAAAAATATATTTGATGTCAATGACTTTTCAATTTTTTTTAAATGTCTTATTTTGACCACTCATTTTCATTATATAGCTTTTTTCAAATCCTAATCTTAAATATAATTGTAAATACCAAATACCCTACTTTTTTTTGACATTAAACACCCTACTTTTATAAATATAATGAAAACAAATAAAAATAAAATCTAATGGTAAAAATTATAGTTTTTAAAATCAGATTCGATCATTCGGTCGAACAAATTGAACTAATAATCGATCAAGTAAGTTGTCTCTATTTGAACGAAAAAACAACTAATCTCAGGATTAGTAAAAATCGGTCAAATCAAGTCAAAACTTGTGAAAAATAGTGATATTGAACCAATTTTGAACCAGCGATACTTTAATTTGTTTTTTATAAATTTTATTTTAAACTTTGTAAGAATATTTTGATTCAAATAAATGTCTAATACTGAGTTAGAAAGACAATGAGCTCTTGATTATGATTCTTTCTTGATTATGATTCTTTATCTTTTCCTTCTTTTATTTTATTTTATAAAGATTTAGTGTGAATGTATGATTACACTTAATATTTAAATTTTAGTTTAACCTTTTTTTTTAACATTTTTTAATAATATTATATATAATAATACTAAAATTATATATTAAATTTAATTATTATCATTTCAAATCAATCATAGTAATGATTCAACCATAATTCAGCTAAGGTTGAACCAATAAATGAAAAATCAATATCATTACCGGTTCTGTGGATTCTATCTAGTTTATAAAATACAAAAAATATTACAACCAAAAATAGAATTTTACCAAATTCCGAAATGGTCAAAGAGAAATAAAAAATGAAGATGATCTATGATGTGAAGTGTGTGAACCAAGTGAACCGTGGGTTACGAGAGGATATATGGTGTGACCAAAGTGACCACCTGAGCTAGAAAGTATTGGTGGATATCGTATTAAATATATACTAGTTATACATTTAATTATCATATTGGTCTATATTGAAAATATCACATACTCCCTCCGTTTCTGATCTTTTGTTGTTTAAGGTTATGCACATTGTTTAAAAGTGCAATCATTGATATATTTGTTGACATAAGCACCCCTATTTAATGTTCTCTTATAGTGAAGAGAGAGAATTATAGTTATTGGTTAAGAAATTTGTTATGATTTTGATTGGTGAAAATAAGAGGTGGTAGGTGAGAGGTATAGTATTAAATGAGGGTATATATGGAATAAATTGAGAAAAAATGCATTGGATTTGTAAAACAACAAAAGTTTTGGAATTTAGGCCAAAAGTTAAAACAACAAAAGATTAGGAACGGAAGGAGTATTACTTTATAATAAACTTCGGCGCACTTGGTCTGATTTGACTCTCAACGAGTAATGATATATACACACCTTATTTTTGAAACATTTCATTTCCAACTCTTTTTATTTCTATCTCTCTCCTCTTATCATTTATCACATCTAATATTTTCTCTCTCTTACTTTTTCTTTTCTTCATATCTCTCTCTTCATTCTACCTCTCTCCACCTCAAAGAGAGGTGTGAAGATAACATTATTGCTCCTGAACCGGCGAATTGGTTTTAAGATCAGTGAATTTATTTAGATTATAAATATACATATTTTTTAGTTTTTCTTTTTTCTCTTATAATTTAAGTTATTTTATATTGGGTTAAGCATCATATTAGTCTCTGTCTTTGAGTTGTCTTTGAGTCACCGTCTGATCTAGGTCCCTCGCCAGAAAATTTATTGCATTTGGTCCTCGTTTTTGAAATATTTTTTACACGGATCCTCGCCGGAGGGCGGAGCTGCGGCGCATGCCTAAATGACATGCTGACTGGGACAAAAAGGCTTACGTGGATTATAAAAATAAATAAAAAATTAAAGTAAATTACAAATCAGAAAATTAATTAAATTAGAAACTCAAATTGCCCTATTAACACAAGAAAATTAAGGGTTTAAGGTTTAACCCTATTAACCCAGGAAAAAAAATCTTCATCTCTTTCACAATACCCTTCATTAATCTTCATCAATATTGGCCAAAAATCATCAATCTTCATCAACACCACCATGAGATTTAAGTCACCATAACCATCCTCGGTACCCACCACTTAAATTATCCAAAAAAATAAGATCATCTCCTTCATCTTCTCATAATTGAACCATCCAAAAATTCAACAAATCAAGGCCCAACCCCACCACCACCTTCAACCGAAATTCATCACATCAAGAACCACCTGCACATCAAGAACCATCCAGAAATTCATCACATCCAGAAATTCATCACCATAACCATCCAGAAATTCATCACATCATCTCCAACTCCTTCATCTCCTCCTCCTCCTCCTTCATCTTCTTCTTCTACTACTCCAACCAGAACCCCAAGGCCCAACCCCACCACCACCTGCAACTGAAACCTCCATCCTCACCCCAACCCCCACCTGCAATCAGAACCCCAACCCCAACCCCGCCCCCAACCAAAACCCCAACACCCACCTGCTACCAGATCTGTGAATCGAAAACCCCAACAACCAACATGTAAATCGAAAACCCTAGCAGATATGTGAGGGACACATCATCGCTTCTCATCCCTCATCGGCGGCAGCAGAAGGCGAGACAGATGCTGAGGCATCTGTAATAGGAGCGAGAGAGGGAAGAGCAGCGAAGCTATCATCATCGGATTTCGACGATTCTTCTTCGCTCAAGTCATCATCATCGATTCTGGAAGCTTCGATGTGAATTCTAGAAGGTTCTTCGGGTTGGTTATGGTGATTTGGAGCATCGGATCTGAGGGAACGACGGCAGCTCGGAGAAGCTGAAGTGGTCGAGGCGTTGTTGGAAGTATCTGGTTTCATAGTGGAGATCGAGCTGCGAGTGGTGGGAGGAGGGGTTATCTCGAAGAATCGTGGGGTGGTGGTACCAGCATTCTTCAACGCTGACGGTTGCGGTGGGTGAGTTGACGGCTGATGTTGGAAGTGAAAGGCTAGCATTTGAAGACATCAATTGACCTCATCTTGGAGAAGAAAGAAGAACAGATGTGGTGAAGGTAGAAGATGCAAGGTGAAATTGGGGAAGAAGCATGACATGAGGGAGAAGAGATGCAGAAAAAGATGAATCCTAATTTAATTGGGAAGTGTGGTTAACTTTGGGGAATTTGAGTTTGTTAATTAGATTAGGATTGTTTAATTTTTTGAATGTAGGATTAGTTAATTAATTTTGGTCAATTTTGGTTAATTGAGGTCATTAATCTGAGATGGAATTTATTTTTAATTTATTTTTATAATCCACATAAGCATTTTTTATCTCAGTCAGCATGACACATCATCACTCGCCGGAGCTCCGCCCTCCGACGAGGATCCACCCCAAAAATATTTCAAAGATGAGAACGAAATGCAATAATTTTTCCGGCGAGGGACCTAGATCAGATGGCGACTCAAAGACAGTGACTAATATGATGCTTAACCCTTTTATATTACATGATATAGGGAATACTTTATTTTTTTTAAAGCAAAAGTTTATTGAATGTATAAGGAATCGAGATATAGATCCTCTCGACAATGGATTCAATAATACGCAAAGCAAAATGAATGCAACACAACGAAAACAGCGCAAAACCTACATCATACACAAAAATCACAAAGACCGCAAACCGAAACCACGAATACTCCAAAACTCTCCATACTTCTTCGGATGAGTAGCACCAAAATGCTACACAAGCCTGAAAAACCTCCTCGTTAGTAGCGGAAAACACAACTTCGTAAAATTTATGTCTCTCCGCATGCCCTATGCCCTCTCATAGGAAATACTTTTATTAACATTGGATTGGATTGAAAGAGAGATAAAGAAAAAAATCTCCCACATAAAAAAGATACATATAAATAAAATAAACGGTATAGATTAAAAAAATTAATTTATATGTATTAACTATATAAAAACTTTTTACACATGCATCCATTTAAATATTTTCTTTTATTTTTTATTTTTTTTTGACAACAAAAGATGAATATTATTAATAGCAAATGAAACATGAGAACAATCCTCTCATGTAGAAGTCATTTGGAAACACCAACCAAAAACGCCAAAAGACCCACCTAGCGCTTGTGCCTCGTTAAAATCTCCCAAGGAAAAACCCGTTGTGGGAGAAAAACCTCGGGTAGGGAAAAGAGTACACAAAACACTAGACTACTTACATATCCAACCCCAAAAGCAACCTTAATAAATAACCAGTACACAGACCCTTCAAAAAAACTACATCCAAGCATAAGAAAATCAATCCCCATCCAGTCTGGCACATGAAAATTAACCAGTACCATCACATTTCCATCATGTAAAGAGGTACCATTACTCAAGCATCTCCACAGGCAATCAACGTTGGGCCACATGAAAAAACTAGCTTGTTGCTCTTGAAAAAACCAAATTCTTTTATTTTTTATTTTAAATGTTTTTTAGTTCAAATTTTATTGAGATATAATAAATTTATAAATTCTAATTGAGTGAATGTGTAATTACATTGAAATTATACTATAGATCAAATATTCTAAAGAAGCTTTTCTGGTTGGAGCCACACATTTAAAACTTGTGTTCGATTAATATAGGAAAATGCAAGAAATGACTAGATTCCCATTTCTCTGGATTTGATATGTCAACTTTCAATAAAGTAGGAACAAATCGCCATCCATTTGAAGGACTCGTTTTATCTTTATTAAATTTCGCGTCTTGTATCTGCAAGTTAAAAAAAATAGTTGTATACAAGTAAATATTTGATATCACCAGTAGGATTTGAACCCAGGACTTAGAAAATTTTAATCCATTAAGTATCATTTAGGCTATCCATACCAATTATACAAGTAAATATTTGATATCACTATAACAATTTATTGATTTTGATAACATTGGTTTAAACAATACTATAATACTATAAAGTGTTGCCTAAAATTGTATTAGGATTAGTTCGTGAGTGTTGTTTTAGAAGATTCATTTTAAGCAACATGTACTTTTTACAACACTAAATAAGTGTTTTGTATCTAATAATAAGGAGTAACTATTAAGTGATAACTATTGCATTTTTTACATGTTAGGTTACATTTTCTTACTGTGTTATTATAGAGTATGAGAAATTGTTACCAAAAGGAATATGTAACGCTAGAACATGAAACCATTAAAAGTTGTTGCGTATAGTTTAAGAAACATTTTTTCGTGTTTTTTACTACACTTTTGAACTGCTGCAAAAAACAATATATGTTGTAGTGTGTATATTGTTTCCATTGGGAAAAAAATTATTAGGCTTAATATCATTGAAAGCGGTCCAAGTGATCCACTACTAAGTGAACTCCAGACATGTTAGTATGTAGCTAAGACAGCCCAAAAATGAATCATGTTGTTCAATAAAGCAGCCGAGCAAATCTCAGATGACACATTTACAGGACAAATGATAGGTTGCCTATGAGGAGTCATCATCTCGAAAGCCATATGTAAAGGCTTCAATAAGCCTCAACATCTCAAATATGACTCGTATTATGCCTATAAATACATGTTTGATAGTTTACTTACATAAGCATTACTCATTTCCTTACCTCACTATTCTTACATGACTTTGAGCTTCTATCTCTACGCTCTCATACTAATTTAAGCGTCGAAGTGTCTTTGTAGATACATCCCTTTGTGTGCCTACAATGCACCACCTTGCCGAAAGATCCATCAGAATCGTACACCACCGCAAAAGATCAAGAGCATCAATATGCCAAAGCTTGATGAAATTATCAAGTGAGTTGAGTAACGGCTCAACGACTTGGAGAAATTAGTCCATGTGACGAAAATTCCTAGTCAAAGCCACCATGCATAAAAATCTCAAGGGGAGCATGTTGGTCATGCATTATCGAAGAAATAAGAAGAGCCAGAATGCAATCGTGTAAGAATGATAACATTCTAGAGGATGAACCAGGATATATCCTAGGTATGTTGGCTAAGATTTAGATTTCTTTCTCTACATAAAATATGTCAATAGAAATCCCTAAAGGCTTCTAGAAGCTGACGGGATAGAACCATATGTCAGAGATGTCAACCTAACGGAATACTTGGACATTTTCACCACCTCAATGCCCTTCTCAATTGGAGACAAAATGAAGTGTTTATAACCTAAAGAGTTGTAATTGTCTTAAGCCATTTTGGGCTACGCTTTTCCTTCAGCTTCATCAGGCCACTCTCATAGAACTTTCTTTATAAGTTTTTGGTCCCCTTCAAACTGAATTTCTAGATCAGCCCACGATGGCACAAGGTGATGAATTACATTAGCACAACCATTTTGAAGAGGTGGTTGATGACCCGGATGTAGTAGTGTTTTTAGGGTCATTTCTTTGTAGGTTTTGAGTCTTTTTTCTTTGTCTCATGTAGTGTTTCATGCATTCTCATGCATTTTTATCTTTATTTGAGTTTTTGTTTGGTTTTAGTAATTATATGGTTTTATAAGGGTCATTCTTGTATTTTTATAGATTTTAGGACTTGCATTTGTTTTCCATGGAATTGTGAGGACTATTGTGCTTAAAATCCCTTTGAATTTCTTGATATTTTTCCTTGTCTTGGTCCTTAAGTGCTTCAGCAGGTAACTCATGAAGAGGGAAGGCCAAAAAGCTTGAAGAATTGATGGAAACATTCAAATGGGGGTTACAAGAAGCCAAAAAGACCATCAGAACGTGTGTCTAGCAAGCGCCAGCCTTCCAGTAGCAAGGAAGTTGGCTTCTGCCTTATGGGCGCTCAAGCGCCCCCTGGGGCGCTTGAGCGCCCCAGCTCGACTATTTTGCCTATAAATAGGATTCTAGTCAATTTATTTTATATCTTTTCATACTTTGTAAAATTCAGAGGTAGAGGATCATCTAGGAGAGTGAGAGAAGGCTTCCAAGCTTGTAATTCAGGTTCATAGCCAAGCATGGCAAGGCTAATCTCTCTTCTTATGCTTTGGTTTTCATGTAAGACTTTTAATATTTGAGTTATAATCTTAAGTTCTTTCCCACATGTTCTTCTTCTTCTTTCCTTGAATCCCCTTTTTTGAATATCTATATAAGCTTGTATGCATGCTTGCTTTATGCTTTTCTATAATCAGAACGGAAGTTTGTTATAGATTAGGGAACCGATTTGGGATTGCCCCTTCTATCTTGGCTACTAGGAATAGAGGAAGGGTTGGGGTTTGTTGGCCTGAATTTGCATAATCTAAAACCTCATATAAATGACTGAGTACACAAGGAATTGAGCTTAACTTTTAGTATGAGAGAATTGCTTATGTGAGGAATCAATAAGTGAGTAATTAGGCTATAGCATCAAGGAGAGATCCATGAGAACATGTGCTTAGAATGATGTAAGGAGAGATCCATGAGAACATGTGCTTAGAATGATGTGCTTGAATTGACTAGTTGAGCAAGAACCCAAAGCATGTTCTTTTCTGAGTTTTTGTTTATTTTATCTTTGCTACTTCGACATATCTTTGATTCAATAAAACAAACCTTCATAATCAAGACTTGAACTGAATTTAGTCACTTATAATCCCTGTGGTTCGATAATTAAAACCGGGTGGATTCGTACACTAGCGGATTTACCAACAGTAGTTGCCAAAGTGGTGATTAAGATTTTAAGAGTGAGAGAATTGGGGAGATTGGGGGAGCCTAGAGGTGAAGGAAGCAAAATATCAAGAGATTTACATTTTTCTTTTGATAGGCAAATGTTAGTGGTTAGTTGTTAGTAAGTTAGATAATTCCTTCAAATTTCCCTTCCAGGGTTCGAACCCTGGACCTTCCCCTCCCCAACCCTTATGTCCCCTAGCTCTTACCACTTGAGCTAACCCTCGGGGACATCAAGAGATTTATATACCACATTTTTATCTAAAACCATAAGGCGTTGGGTATATGGGTCACTTTTTTATAAAACATTTACCTCACCCATATTTAAACAATGTGAGACTCAAACATACACTTGAATTTGCATTATATCTCTCAAGTGTGAGTCGCCACCACATCACCCCCTCCGCATAAACTATACACACTTGCACCGTTGTTCAATTTCATCGCGCCAATGGGACACACACCTTGACCACACGCCAAGAAGACTTTTGATACAAGGAGTTGTTATCATGGTCACACCAACCATCGGCTCGGATACCACTTGTTGGGAGGCAGAGAGACCATGTGTCAAGGAAGAAAAACACTAAGAGATTTGGACACTACACTTTTAGCCAAAACCTTAAGGTGTTATGTATATTGGTCACATTTCTTATAATTCACATCACTTATATCTAGTAATGTGAGTCTCCAATCACCTGAATTTATTAACATGTGAGAATGTGTGCGATGTTATAATGATGACCATACCGCTAGTATCCCTTGAACGTTAGTGTCGACATAAGCAATGCTAATATATGGGCCTAATCTATTTCAAATTATCGTCGGCCGATGCTATCATGAACACTGACTTTATTGTCAAAACGAACATACGTTTTTGGAGGTATAAATGCATTGACATCCATTTGGTGAATATTGACATGCAGTTATTAAGTGAGGTCTTCTTCTCAAATGAAATTTTTCTAATGTTATTTCATGTTGAAATTTTGTGTCTAGATATATACATAAATTTTCAACATAAATAAACATAAATAAAATTTTATATGAAAAGAGATCTTAATCCATCAGAACAAAGTAATTCTTTTTCATTATAATCAACTACTTCCTTACATTTTATTCCTCTAGAAGGTATTTTGCTAAGTTAGACCGTTTACTAAAAATAAAAAGTATCATAAATACTAACAAATATTAATTTTTTGGGAAGAATATACTAAATTAATATCTTTATTTTCTAAATTGTATATCCTTAGCTTTTTATCAATGGTTAAGAACAGTGCTATATTTTTGTAAATAAGCATTTTAATTTTATTCAAGAGGAATCTTGGGGAGTGAAAAGATTTCACTGCGTAGACTCCATGAGGAGGGAGATGAGAAATGGAAAAGGGATCAACTTAAAATCTTAAATATTTAATGGGATTACATTCCGCATTCTTTGTATTGTTGTTATCTCATTGGAGCCACACTTAGCTTAGTACAACCGTTGTTTAATCATAGCACGATCCAAACTGTCGCATGTACATTTTCATTGTATATGACTTGGACATGACAAGGTCCATACTCCATATAGTACTTACGGTTATGGTGAATTCCGTAAAATAAAATAATGTTCGAGATTAGATATAAAGTATGTCAAGATTAAGAAATACAGAGTGGAGAGAGAGAGAGAGAGAGAGAGAATTAAAAATGGAAAAAGAATAGAGAGGATACTGATCAAAGTGGTACAAAGAGGAAGTGAGCTAGGGAGAAACAACTGCTGTGTTGAAAGTACCCCCAGAGCCTGCAATCATGCAAATTTAATCACTATATATATAAGTTCTAACTAACATTAATTTGCAAAGTGAATTCATGAAAAATCAAGTAAGTTTGCAGCAAAGTTACACCAAAAGACACACTAAATCACTTGAATAGAAGAAGCAGTAGTTAATTAGAGAGGGAGGAATCGCCGGAGGAGGAGCAACTGCTGCGTGAGGGAGGTGCAGGGTACGTGCGGGACCACGGGGACAAGAGAATCTGTGAAACGTGGCAGAATCACATGGTTATGGCCCTCTTCTCCTCCTTTCTTCTTTCACTGACCACAGCACCTGTCACTGCCTCTTCTCCCCCTTCCCAATTATAAAAATTAATAATTTCATGTAACAGAACAACAATTATAGTAAATATAAAATAATAGTATCAACACATATTAGCTCAATCATAATGTTTAGTACACAAATCAATTCAACCTCCACCTAATGAGATAAGGTTGAAATGAGAGAGAAATGATATGATTTATGATGTAACAGGAAATGTAGAGAAAAATAGAAAGAAAAATGTGTGAAAATGATATGGAAGAAAAAGTAAGGTGTATATATATCATTACTCAATTAATAATGATGGAATAATTCTCCTCAAAAAGTTCTATGTTCAATTATTCCAACGGTCAACGTAAAAGAGGTGCTAATGAACGATATATAAGTATCTTTGTAAAACATCAGTGGTTCCAGTAGTAGTGTTGAATGGAGCCGAACTCACAAAAACTTATTTTAACCCAAAAAAAATAGTAATAATACTTAGTGATAATAATAACCATGTTAATTTAATATATTAAAAGTTAGTTTCTCTCATTACTAATTAATATTCTGAAACAAGAAAGAAGAGAAGGCCCCGTTCGTGTCCTTGTTGGTGTTTCCCCTAACGTCACCGTCCGGATGAGGACGTCCTTGTTGCACAGTTACGTGAAACGGAAACGTTAGAAGTAACGTCCCTTTTACGTCTTTCTTTATTTATAAAAGGCTTAATTGCACTTTTGGTCCCCCAACTATGACCTTCCTGCGAAAATCATCCCTAAACTTCAAAATTAGCAAAACTCGTCCCTCAACTATACACACAGTTGCACTTTTGGTCTTCCGTTAGCATTCCGTCAGAAATCTAACAGATTGCTGATGTGGTATTATTTAATAATATTTTAATTGAAAAATATTAATAACCCAGCCACCAAGCTCCTCTCTTTCCCATGGCCGCAAGCTTCACCATCTCATCACTGTCATTTTGGTTCGCCACGCAGATCTGGTTCAGGAGGTGGCGGAGGGTATAACCCAGAGCAGAACCAAGATGGAGAAGATGGGTTAAACCCTGCGTTAAATCATTAATATCTAATCCTCCTCCATGTTCATCTCCAATGAATCAACAATACAAATTATGGAATTTAAACAAGGTCAGAGTAAGGAAGGGAAAACAGTGTTGTACTTGGTCTTTGAGTACATGGATACCAATCTCAAGAAATTCATTCGCACTTTCCGTCTAACTCGACAAAATGTCCCACCCAAAACCGTCAAAAGCTTGATGTGCCAACTTTGTAAGGGCGTTGCTTTCTGCCATGGCCATGGAATCTTGCACAGGGACTTGAAGCCTCACAATCTCTTGATGGATCGAAAAACTAAAATGCTTAAAATAGCCTCTGAAAACCCAGATTTGGTAGGAGGAAGAAGGATTTGTTTGGTGGTGGTTGAGGGTGGTGTCGTGGTGGTTCGATTATGGCAGATCTAGTGGTGGTGGTGGTGAGAGAGAATAAAAACCTAGGAAATCAAAGAGCAGAACAGAGAAGAAGATAAAACAGAGAGCAGACTCTCAATCTGGTGGTGTCACGGTGGTTCTTGATCTGCTCGATCCCTCAGTCCCGGTTCTCGATCTGGTGGTGTCATGGTGGGGACAATCTGGTTGCATCTGGGTTCGGTGAGGGGAGCTCCGATTGAGGGAGTGGCGCCTTGGAAGGGTTTGATGGGTTTGGATGCATTTGAGTTAGGGATTTGAAAGGTTGAAGGAGGAAAGGTGTGACCTTCAAAGCATTTGGGATCAGAATGAAAAAGATGGAGGAGGACTGTGTTGATGGTGAAGACGGTGGAGACTTGATGGTGAACACGGTGGAGACTTGAAGCATAATAATAATAATAATAAAAACCAACTTGTCAAACCCTGTTGTTATTTAATTAAAAAAACTTTTTTTTCAGTTAAAATAAAATTAATTAAGAAAGGCCATGTCATCATTTTCAGTTAGATTTCTGACGGAATGCTAACGGAAGACCAAAAGTGCAACTGTGTGTATAGTTGAAGGACGAGTTTTGCTAATTTTGAAGTTTAGGGACGATTTTCGCAGGAAGGCCATAGTTGGGGGACCAAAAGTGCAATTAAGCCTTTATAAAAAAAAAACCTTAAGCTCACCCAATCTTCTTTACTTTATTAATTTTTCTCTTACAAAGTTTCTTACTTAAAATATTCATCCATTTCTTCCGATGTAAAAAAAAAAAAGAAATATTCATCAATTAAAAGTAAAACCGTGAATTTTAATTAAATAGAAGAGTTTTCTTGAATTTTAAAGAATTAAATTTTTTTTTGAAGATTCCTTTAGGTACAGAAAAAGGAAGTTTGTAACGCCGTTATGAGGGACGGGTTGTGCTCGCATACCATTTCTTTAGGAAGAGAGAAATGTTATATTTTTCGGATAGTGGGACCCATGATAGATGGTCCTAAAATCAATGTTGACGTCTGAACCTTCGTCCTCGTTTGATCTTCTTCTCTCCTTCGCCCTGACCACCTCTTTTTGTAGGCCCCGCATTGCAAATGAGAGCTCTATATTATCTCTGTGTCGTCAATGTGGCGCGTGTTTGTGCACTCTCTCTGAGAGCACGCAACTGTGTCCTGTATTGTGCCATGTTGCGTTCTAACTCGTTGTTTGGGGTTAGCGCGTGAGGGATGGGCGTGGTGACCAAAGTTGACCCGTTCCCCTGATCTCTCCCTCACTCATGTGCGTTTGTGAGAAGTTATTCCCCACTCGAGCCTTCGGAAACTGACCACACACACTTGCCATAGGCCACACCCATAACAATCACACCCTTGGTTTTTCTTTTTTAAAAGAGCTATTGAGAGTATTATATTTAGTCACACTTAATTCAAAGTATCCTAATTATTTTTTTTTTAAAATAAACACGGTTTAAAAAAAATTAACACATACTTGATAAATGTAACGGACAAATATGAATATACTACTACTGGTGTGTTTAGAATTTAACTTATTGTTAAAAAAATCTACCAAATTTGTGGAGTAAGATTAAGAATACTAACAATTCTATGTGAAAAACATACAGTCAAAAAAAGAAATTAAAATTCTTGGGACCGTGTCCGTGGCGGCTCCTTTAAATACTCCTATGATGAAGACAGGAGTGCAACAACATTAAAATGGTGTATAGATGTCTTATTTGAAAGAGAGTTGCTATACAACATGATAAACTAGTGCACGAGCCCGACGAACAGGAATACAAAACAAAAAATAGTACCAACTACCAAGTGAAATGGAAGCGACCAGACAGTTAAAATCAACAATTCACATTTGTTGGTCCGCTTTTGTTGAGAATAGTCATGTGCCAAATATGATTTCCTATTCAAAGTTGATAAATTTAATTGTAAATCCATTCTAAAATTAAAGTTATTTTATTGTTCTTCTCCTTTGGCCTCTCCCTCTCCATCACAATGTGGAGCTACCAGTACTATTGTCACGTCGTGCAAGCTAGTAGTGCCACCACCTGCAACGACAACATCGTACCCGACACAAAGCAAAGCTACGACGCACGAGTGTGGAAGGAGATCTACATTCATGGATGATGACACATCCCCCAATGACGTGTGGTCGAAGATGATATCCATGAAATGACATCATACTTAGTCGCAAATTAAGAGGTCCCTCCTGGAAGATACAAAGTACTGAGCGGTGGGTTGGGACGTGATGGAGGCGTTGTTGTCGAAAGCGGTGGACTATGTGCCCATGACAGTGCAGGAGACCTCACACTTGCTAGAGGTTGTACATTTGTACATGGGATTAGGGGTTGAAAGGGACCAGAGCCTGCAAAGTTGTTAGATTTTTCATCATCAGTCATGACAAGAAAGATGAACATTTTTTCCGCGCGGGAGATGTGACGATGATGACACACTTGGGGTGGTGGTGCAACATGCGCAGGCGTTACAGTGGTGGGTGTGGAGGAGGACAAGGGTCATGTATATGGTGCATTGATCGGGGTTATTAACGATGACAGCATGAGAAAATCGAGAAAGAGAGAGAGGCGAACTGAATTGGGATTGTAAAGGGCATTTTAGCCATTTCATTCAATCATCCAGCTAATATTATATCAATTGTTGGACATCATTCACTATAAGAAATCGCTAAATTACTTATGGCTAAGAAGCTGTCATTGATTAACTGATTGACCAACAATTTAGCTATCGATACGACATTTTTCAAAATTAATTAAGGTTCGTTGACATTTTAGAAATATTGCTACAATTCATTCTTTTATGCAATACAAAGAAATACTAGTGAAAAATGAAAAATGGAAATAAAGTGAGAGAGATATGTGAAAAATAAAAACAGTAATGCAAAGACTATCATGAAATGTTGTCATTTTGATAACTAAATAATTTTTTCTCTATTTATTACTGAACTTGTGAAACTCCTGAGTTTACCGACTCCACCTGATCGAGTTTATTAAAAAGAGAGTTTACATGTGATGTAACTCACTTTGACTACCTAGGATTGTAAACTTGTAAGAGTTTAAGAGTTAAAACTAATGTCTAACAACCATATATACTCCGATGCACATTTAGGTAGAAGTTACATACATTTTAACTGAATTCAGGTTTACAAACTTTGAGATGAGATTCCAAACAAGTACTTAAATTATGGTAAGTGTGCTATTTATTTTTGTTGTTTGAAAGCATCAACAACCATCATTTCAATGTTTTAATTCATCAAATTGGCTCCCGCATGATAATATGTATAATCCTTTTTGGTTAAAATTAGAAGCAAGAAATGCATCAAAAGTGGAAATAACTTTTTGAAAGTAAAGAAAGTGTGATGATCCAAAAATAGCAAGCCTAAGTGCGCAATAAAAGGAAATGGCATTATGAGATGAACGAATAATAGCTTAAGTTACAATTATATCATTTGATTTATTAAAGTTGCATTTTTTTCAAAACAATAATGTTCTAAGTTTTCTATCCAATTGTTATCGTACTGACGGAATTATGGATAATTATGAGTTAAGATGGTCTTACTAGCACAATATAAAAGCTTTAAAAAGGGAAACTTAAAATTTTCAAATAGAATTTACGAATACAATATAATTAATTGTGGTCAGTTCATAATTTGTGCAGAAAAACTCTTATTACTCAAGATGAAGAGATTCCTTTTTTTTTATTCATATCTTTTGCACAGTTGTCATTGCACATTTAGAAGGGTGGAGCATAAATACGATAGTCCACTTTAGTTTTGATCTAACAATGTCGAATCTAAAATTCTCTTATGAGAAGGATGATTATTCTTCACTCCTACAAAATTTTGATGAAATTATCATATTTGAAACTTGATATTTTATAGTGCAACTCTGTTCTAGCGTCCCAATCGGATACTCCACATGGCGCCGGTATTGTGTGTAAAAAGCTAGGGAGACAGAAGACAATGGAGATGGTTGAACCAGAAAATAATGAATGAGGGGACGTTAACCGAATTTAATTTTCAAAGTCAAATACAAATCATAGATAGATGGAGCCCTATCAATTCTTTTCCAACTAAGCATAACAAATATACTAATTTATTTTGTGGACATAGAGGCATTGTGCAGCTATAAAACTAATTTGCTCAAGATTCTGAGATGATATATCAATTGATTAGTTCATTTCAAATAAAATCTTCTCAATACACATATTTCACAAACCTCTAATATTGACTACTCTTGGGCCAGCTAAGCTTGGTTTCCGTCACGGACCTATGTCGATCGGTTATGGCCCAACTATACTGCGGGACCTTTCGAAGCAAATCAGGATGATACCAGCCGAAGATAAGATTCAGTTCACCTCAACCGTCACATTGTTGACCCTAGAAGCTAGTTGCAGAGGCCAGGGACGAGGCTCGAGGTTTAGTCACAGCCAACTAGGCACCCCTAACTGTCAAATCTTTGCTTACAGCAGGAGCCCCAAAGAGATCCAATGGCGGAAATGGACATGGAGCCTAGGCTCCACCCCTAACTACCTAGAGCTACCTTGACCTCCTAGTATAGGTATATAAGGTCCTCTCACTGAGGGCTCTATTCAAGTATTCACAAATCTTAACTTAGAGATTTTCCAAGAATTGTTCCTAAACTAACTTAGGCATCATAGTGTCATTTTAGGAACCCCTTCCGGGATTACTGCGGTGCTAACATTCAACATGTACTGCTACCCAATCAGTGCACGACGCTACCCCCCATTTTCTCTCTGCTCAGAGTTCCACCGCTCCCTCTTCATTTTGGTCGGCTTCCCCCGATCAACGCACATCGCTAGTTGATTGAATTTTGAACTAAATACTTAATACTATCTGTCAGAACATGTTGGCGTAGGAAATTGAAGGTGTACACATTAGTCTTTTTTTATAAGACCAATTTAAAGTTTTTTGTGAATTGATTAATTTTTGACAATGATACCTATTTAATTAAACTCATTATCTTTTCCCACTGTTCATAACATTGGTAAAGCGTAGAACTTGAAAAAGGTGAGTTAAAAATAATTTTGAAAGTACTTTTTAAAAAAAGTAAAATGATAATTCATTAATAAAAACACAAGCTTACATTCATCACAGTCGTGGAATAATTATTTACTGCTCATTTAGAAGAAAACAATTGTTTTCATATATCTATCTACTTAAAATTTTAACAAAGCCTTAATTATTATTTTTTCCAAGTATTGCCCATGACTGACAATAATAATTGAGGAAAAATAAATAATTTTTTTAAATTATTAAAAATAATTAGACTTCTTGGTAAGGAAGGGAGAGAACAATTCTTATAAGGGAATGAAGGTAGTAATTAACAACACTTGTTAGTTCCAACTTCCAAATATGGTTAGGGTCATAATTCCATTCGTGAATCAGTACTATTATGAATGAAGGGTTTCTGTTGTTGTGAGAGTGAGAGATAGGAAAAGGTAGATAACACACACGCCCACGCGCCCTGAGAAGTGGAGCGTGAGGGGAAAATGGACAAGGGTGGAGCCCACTATCACTCTCGGTCCCCAAGGCTCTCAATCGATGAAGTGTACGGTCACCTGATTTCTTAGCGTATGGTGTATGGGGTATGCACGAGCTGTACACTATCATTATTCATGGGCATCTTTCTTCTCATTACATTACGGTGCTGCCACAACTCTTTCATGCCCCTACTCTTTTTTAACTAGTTCCTTCCACTATTACCTTCATTTTTTAGCACACATCATCAAAGTGCTCACACTCCCACTAATCTATTTCCCAAATCTCAAATTGCAATTTACAAATTATTTTTCTTTCAAAAAATAGTAGGTTTCCGACGCACATGATCGTAAGACTAATTTCTCACATTTTTATCAGTGTACTAGGCCGGCATAGTAGGGATGGCAGAGAAGCCCGAACCCATGGGCACCCGACCCGACCCGACCCGATTTCTTGGGTGAAAACCCGAGTTAAATGGGTTCGGGTTCGGGTTCGGGTTTTACCCGATCACTTTCGGGTTCGGGTTTGGGTTTGGCCAAACCCGCACCCGAACCCTACCCGAACCCGGATCTGTATAAGTGAAACCTAAGTATTCTGCTTGTGCAATACAATATGTGCAGCATCTTGCATATTAATTTAACAGTAACATGGCAATTACAATGTTACATTACATAATATAGCTCTCTTCACAGTCTTTTTCAGGTCGGGTTTCCGAGTTCAACTGTTTGTTTGAGGTTGTGTGCGGGTGTGGGTACGGGTCGGGTGAACCCGAAACCCAATGGGTTCGGGTGTGGGTTTAAGTTCACCACCCATTTCGGGTTCGGGTGCGGGTGCGGGTGTGGGTTTTTGATTTCGGGTTTGGGTTTGGGTTTGGCAAAACCCGCACCCTACCCGACCCATTGCCATCCCTACGGCATAGGGATAAAAAAATGGGGCCCACAAAAAAATTTTACTAAGGAAAAAGTCTTAAAAAATATTTTTTTACTAAGTAAAAATGCCTAAAAAAAACCGAGCATTAATACTAAGTAAAAATGCCCAAAAAAAAAGTCTTACTTTAATGCTGGCTTTACGCCTGATTTAGTGTTGAATTATCCCTGCAGTGCACTAAATAGCAGCGGCTTGCGAATCGAACACGCAACTATTTATTTAAGAAATAAATACTAAACCACTCTATCAATTACTTCACTACTATTTATTTTTCTATTTGTAATACAATTAAAGAATACATTTTTGTATGTTTAGAAGGTATCCCATCATTAATAGTTGTGAAATCAATGCTCGTTTTTTTGTTAGAGCACTAAGTAGTAGGAATTTGATTAAGGATTTTAAATCGAACACGCAATTACTTCCCTAAAAGATTAAGTGTTGAACCGTTATATTAAATTCACTTATTACTTTGGTACTATTTATTTATCTTTTTGTTTAATAATTTTTATTTGTAATTTTATTATAATCCTACTCCCACGCCCAAATAGCAAGCATTTCTACTACAACCCAATATGAAGGAAACTCAAGATTGAAACTTTTTGGCATTTAAAAGAGAGATAAAATATTCCATTATTATGGCTTCCCTTGTTCCTTATCTTTTCCCCTCTGATCCCTCTCCGTTCCCCCTTTGGTCCCCTCACCCTTCTCATCCTTCTTCTCAACCCACAAACTCACCCTAGCTCTTTTCTTCAATTTTGAAATCCCACAACTTCACATGACCCAATTTTGATTCTAATCCATTTTTCACTTCTTCAATTTCTTCTTCTTCTGGGGTTGCCAAAAAAATGAAGAGAGATCACCAAGATAGCTGCAAAGGAGGGAACACTGGGAGTGTGAGGAACAGTGTTGGTGCTGTGAAAGGTGAATGCTCGTCAATGCCGACCGGCAAGGCCAAGATGTGGGAGGAAGAACACGGCGGCGCCGCCGGAGTTGATGAGCTTCTGGCGGCTTTAGGTTACAAGGTGCGTTCCTCTGACATGGCTGATGTTGCCCAGAAGATGGAACAGCTTGAGATGGTGATGGGTATTGCACAGGAAGATGGAATCTCACACCTTGCTTCTGATACCGTTCACTACGACCCTACCGATCTGTATTCATGGGTTCAAACCATACTCACCGAGCTCAACCCTCCTCCAACCACCACCACCACCTTGCTTGATCCATCTTCTCTCTTGGAAAATCACCAAATCAACGACCCTTTAAACCCTTCTTCAATTCTTCTCAACAACAACGCTTCAAGGGTCTTCAACGATGATTCTGAATACGATCTCAGAGCTATCCCCGGCATCGCCGCATACCCACCAACCCAAGACAACAGCAACGACGAAACCGAACCCAAGCGATTGAAGACATGGTCAATCAAATCTGATTCAGCTCTTTCACCGCCGGCGCAAGTTCCAGAGACGGCGAGGCCGGTGGTTCTGGTGGACACGCAGGAAACAGGGGTTCGTCTGGTTCACGCGCTGATGGCCTGCGCTGAAGCAGTTCAGAAGGAGAATCACAAGCTCGCGGACACGCTCGTGAAGCACATAGGGGTGCTCGCTGCGTCGCAAGCCGGCGCGATGAGGAAGGTTGCTTCCTATTTCGCACAAGCTCTTGCTCGGAGAATCTATGGAATCTTCCCTGACACCGTCGATTCCTCCCTCAACGACGTGCTTCACATGCACTTCTACGAGTCCTGTCCCTACCTGAAGTTCGCACACTTCACCGCCAACCAGGCCATTCTTGAGGCTTTCGCCACCGCCGGAAGAGTCCACGTCGTCGATTTCGGCCTGAAACAGGGGATGCAGTGGCCGGCGCTCATGCAGGCACTCGCATTGCGCCCCGGCGGACCACCCACTTTCCGCCTCACCGGAATCGGACCACCGCAGCCGGACAACTCCGACGCCTTGCAGCAGGTGGGTTGGAAGCTCGCTCAGCTTGCTCAAACCATCGGCGTCCAGTTCGAGTTCCGCGGCTTCGTCTGCAACAGCCTCGCCGATCTCGACCCGAACATGCTCGAGATCCGACCCGGGGAAGCCGTCGCTGTCAACTCAGTCTTCGAGCTCCACCGCATGTTAGCCCGACCCGGATCCATTGACAAGGTCATGGGCACAATCAAGAAGCTAAACCCCAAGATCGTGACCATCGTTGAACAGGAAGCGAACCACAACGGACCGGTTTTCGTGGACCGGTTCACGGAGGCGCTGCATTACTATTCAAGCCTGTTTGATTCTCTGGAAGGCGCGGCGTCAACCGGGTCGGATTCGTCGGGTCAGGACGTCGTGATGACCGAGGTTTACCTAGGGGAGCAGATATGCAACGTGGTGGCGTGCGAAGGGGTGGACCGGGTCGAGCGGCACGAGACCCTGGTCCAATGGAGGACCAGGATGGGCTCGGCCGGATTCGACCCGGTCCATCTCGGGTCGAACGCCTTCAAGCAAGCGAGCATGTTGCTCGCATTGTTTGCCGGCGGTGACGGTTACAGGGTGGAGGAGAACAATGGGTGCCTCATGCTTGGGTGGCACACTAGGCCACTCATTGCCACCTCCGCGTGGAAGCTTCCACAACCCAGTGAGTCGTAGTGAGTTGACTCGGTTTGGGCCCTACTGAGTTAGGAGATGATAAGAAGAAAGAAATGACTCTCCGATGTAGATTTTAATTGGGATGATTATTATGAGAATGGCCCAATGGGATCAATGGTTTGATTGATGTTGAATGAGTGAGTCAGTAGCTACTGAGTGAGTGAGTGAGCGAGCCAGCGAGGCTGAGGGTAAATAAAGGAAGTGAAAAAAAAAAGAAAAAACTGTAATTTAATTTGTAATTGTACTGTTGAATTACTAGTGTTTTTTTTTATCTTGCTCTAAATTATATAATTTGTTCAATTCTTATATTGGATGTCATTTTCTATGATGCTATTTTTAATCATTTTGTTAATGCTAGATTAGCTATAATTAAATTGTTCCACCATGTGATAGACGGTGATGGATTTCGTCATTGTTGAATTAAAGATTGTGGAGTGGCCCAGGGTCCAGGCCATGGAATTGTGTGTTTTTGCTGTTTCAGTTATTATTTTAATAAATAAAAGCTAGCTGTATTAATCCCATCAAGTTTTAAAGATTATTAATTAAAACACGCATCTTGATGTTCCTGGTATATTGGTTTAATATTTTCTATGAATATATGATTATTTGAGGAATATAAAACTTTTTGATGTGGAAATGACAGTGATGGGATTCTTTTGTTCTTTGAATTTCTATTTCTATGAATGAGATTTTTTTGTTCAACTTGAGTTTCTAATTCATTCTTTTAGTATGTTTTCTTCTTCTTTTGCAATGGAGGGTTAGACCCCCAAAAAACAAAGACTAACAAGGACCAAAAACAGAGGAAAACTATAAGAGTTGTCTGACTTGTCTCCAAATGATCCTGATTATGCAACTTATGACACTTCATGGGAGAATAAAGATAATGGGTACCAAGAGAGAACTTATACACCCTTGTCTCTAAATACGCCCCTAATTCTCTTAACCGAAGTAAATGAGAGAACTTTGGGTAATGAGGATTATACAAATGAGCTATAATTCTAACTAAGTATCCTCTTCACAATTATATGAGTAACTATGCAGTCATCATTCACTGAAATCTGATTGAACAGGGAAAACAAAAGGATCCTGGTGTTAGAGTTAGCAAATTAGGAATCAGGTCTAATGCCCAACTCATATCAACCTTAACAGTAATTACCCTAGATAATTATGAGAATGAGTTTCACTATTACATTTTCTGATTTACTTTAAGATAAGAGAGTCTAGTTACTTTATCAGATGGAATGCACTTAGTAATGTAATTATCATAATGATCCTAGTGAATGGCTGATTGAGATCAACAAATGTACAATTAACTAAAGTTGAAAATGAAAAAAAAAATATTATGTTGTCTCTATATTTTTCAGAATTCAACTAGAATTCGTTTTTGAGACTCTCATTCATTAGATGTCAAGAAACGAGTGGAATTCCGATGATATTTAAATACCTACATAATTATTATTTTAAGGGTTAACGGTGAAATTGATTCATGATTTTGTAAATGAGTTTGATTTTAGTCTTTCGGCAGAAAATGATGTTTAGTGGCGGTAAAAAATAAAATTTATGAAAATGACTATCATTAAACATTATTTTTTCGTCAAGGGATTAAAGTCAAACCCACTTACACAGGCGTCATTATATTACGGACTAGCACTGGAATATACACTTATATATGTAGAATCAAGAGAATTTTGGGAGGTGTAATAACTCAATTTCGAAGGCTAGTTTAGGACTGTTTCTGTGTAAAAAAAACTAATTTAAAAGTGATTGTTGTTCTACCCTTTATAAGTGTTATTTAATTTTATTATATCTTTGGTGAATGTGACACTTCTCAAGACACTGCCTCACGTCTAGAATTAAACATTTGGAGGATCAAACATTTGCAAGTGGTTCATTTTTGCTGACAGTCAATAAATATATGAGATAGACTCTGATTATATTACAATTACCTAATTACTTTACTTTTAAAACGGTTGAGAGTGAAAAATTACTCTATTATTTATATAACATTCAATATAACACTTCTGAACGATAATCAATACAAACTCTATAGGCTCTGCCACCGGACATACAGCTTGTCCCGAATTATTTATAGAACATGCATATCAATAGCCTCTTCCATAAGCTATCTTGATATATTCTCTCAATATTTGATCTACATCTTATTGGTTATCTCTTCTGGGATTCCTACGGCTTGATGTCGTGCAGAAGTGTCAAGCTAGCGCAAGATCACATGGTAAAGCACATGGTCTTATAATTAGAGTGATATTCGTGGAAGGACCATATTTGAGGAAATTATTTGAGGCATTAATTAATACAATTGTTTCAATGATTACAACTTTACACTTTATTTCTTCAAGCAAAATTATTACATTGAAGCCAGCTTTTGTGCATAAGTTGTGTTCCCATGACTTAGGAGCCCTGTTCTTAATATATATAGCCTTAAAAAAGATCTGTATATATAATAACGAGGTTGAAGATGAAGAATCTTGGAGATGGAAGGAGAAATGATTACTCGTTCGTGTGCTTGTTTTCTCATGCCAAATAGCATCCCTCAATTAAATAACTAACTGAAGAAAAGTCAAAGATAAATAAATTTACCAATATAATCATAACAATTAGTACATGGTCTTCATTACAATTTTACATCTCAGTTTACCTTGTGTTCAAATGGCTAGTTAGAAAACAAAAAGACATAGGTAAACGATGGTATATATATATATATATATATATATATATATATATAGAGGACCACTTCGCTCAATATTGTTTCTTCTCACCATCATATCATAACTTGACACATTTGTTTTCATCGATCAAACTTGCAACACATTATGAACTTGAAAATCTTTATCACTGGAGTTTCATCATCCCCATTCCCTATTGAGAGTTAAGGATTATCAATTTAATGAACCATTTCTCGGTGTGATTTTCATAGATATAAGGTTCTTCATGTTGAACAATCCTCTCTCATTTAGATAGCTTCTTTCACAATGTCAATGTTTTTTTTTTTTTGAGTTTTCAAAAGGACTTACCAACTCTAAGAAGTAACCCAAAAATATAAATACAATCAAGACAAAATTACAAAACTTGAACTAGAAATGCAAGCTAAATGCATGTATTGAGAAAAAACAAGAACAAAGCAACACATACAAAAAGCAAAAATACAATATATCAACATAAATGTGCGCATATACGTTCACAAATGACGAAAGCGTGAAACCCTGGCCCGTCTAGGTGATGACGTGATCATCAGGGCGAGGCTAGTCTGATGACAACAAGAAGGATGGATGAGATAGAGATATGGCGTGACGTGGAGATTACGATAGGAGAGGGGACAACAACGTTGACGACAAAGTTGAGGAGAGAGAGAGAGGTCGTGGCAGTTAAGGTGAGAGATGGATCAGCATGGTGGTCACAAGTTTAAGTTGGGGTGACAATAATGATCAAGAGAGAGAGAGAGAGAGAGAGAGGAGAGAGAGAGAGAGAGAGAGAGAGAGAGAGAGAGAGAGAGAGAGAGAGAGAGAGAGAGAGAGAGAGAGAGAGAGAGAGAGAGAGAGAGAGAGAGAGAGGAGAGAGAGAGAGAGAGAGAGAGAGGTTTGTAGTTTAGGGGTGAGAAAGAGGGAGACAGTAGAGACTATGTAGGAAGAGTTAAAATGGGAGATAAATGTATATGTAAGTTATATTGAGACCTAGCTAACACTAAGCTAGCTCTCACTACTGGTGTTGACTCGGCAGATGCTACATCTCTATTATTTGCCATCATTACATATCCACCATTAATCATATTGAATGCTATTAATGACTCATTAGTGGCTAATCAACCATTCATATTAACCGACTATGTTGCAAACCATTGAATTTAGTATCGGCTTAGCTGAAGCTAGTTACAAATACCTTGTATCATCGGCTTACTAATTAAAAACACCAAAATAAGAGAGAAGGTGCGAGGAGGTCGAGATAGAGAGGGATGGCCAGGGCGGGGAAACCAGGAGAGTTTTGGACGTTCCACTGCTGCCAATGGTGGCGGCCAACGGCAGGCTCGGGACACTACACGTTATTTCTTCTCCAATTTCCCTGAGCGGTGGGGGGCGAAAGAACTTTGGCCAGTTTTCCAGCAGTATGACAGAGTGTGGGATGTGTTTGTTTCCACTAGAAGAGACAGGACTGGGAAGAGATTTGGATTTGTCAGCTTTGTTGGGGTAAAAAATCCAACGAAATTGGAACATGAGCTAAACACTATTATGATTGGCAATACAAAAATGAATGTCAACTTTCCCAGGTTTGACAATAGAAGCTCTGAGAAGAAGAGGGAGGGGGTCATGTCCACAGACCCATGGTACGTGGAATCTCAAAGCCAGGTACTCAGGTGGCAAGCTCCAAGAAGACTTACGCTCAGGTTGTGTCCCCGGTTCTTAACCAAGGGAGAATGGCAGGGCATGCAATGAGCGGTGAGGATGGGATCGAGCAGTGGCAAGGTCCATACCCTCAAGAACTACCTGTTTGGTTGACGAGAAGCTTGGTGGGTGTGCTGAAGAACATTGATGTGGTGCCTTCTCTTCAAAACTGTTCTATGCTGAAGGGTTTCAGTCACATTCAAGTCCGCTACTTAGGGGGGGATAAGGTGGTGCTAACAGGGTCTGAAGGATTTGATCTGGCTGAAGCATTACAGGGACCTGATTGTGGGGTTGAGGATGTCTTTGTTAGTATCAATCCCTGGACACCACAATTGCCACAAGAATCTTGCTTGACGTGGGTGAAGTGTTATGGATTTCCAGTTCATATGTGGGCTAGAGATTGCTTGGTGGAAGCTGCCAAACCTACTGGTGAATTGGTCTCGATTGATCACAGAACTTTAGAGTTCTTGAACCTGGAGTTTGCGCGGGTTCCACTACTAAAAAAAAGCTATTTAGCGACGGGCAAAATCCGTCGCTAAATAAGCAAAAATCCGTCGCTAATCATTTAGCGACGGATCTGAATCCGCCGTGCAAAAGGGCGTAGCTAAACAATTAACGACGGAATATGATATCCGTCGCTAATAGCGACGGCAATATATCGTCGCAATCGTATTACTTTTCCGTCGCTAATGCGCTTACATGATTAACGTATGTTTCCGTCGCTATTAGCGACGGCTTTTTCCGTCGCTATTTACGACGGAATACATATGACGTCGCTATTTGCGACGGATTGTTCCGTCGCTATTTAAGACGGATTGTAGCTTTCCGTCGCTAACTTCCTGTAAAGTTCCCTCTCTAATTTATAAATGTTAGAGAGGGACAAAATCCGTCGCTAATTTCCCACGGTGTAATTGACAAATTTTTTTTTTTAGCAGTTTTTTTTCCCTGTGCAATAACAATTCAATTTGAATATTTTCCCCAAATAGAACTAATTCAAAATATACTATTGATTTGAAGTTTCATATTTAAGATCATGTTCAACCTACATAACCATAGTAGTGAATCCATCATGGTAAAATGTCAAGTATAATTAAAAACATAGTATCAAATACATATATTCATCTAAATCAAATGCCATCCAAATCATCCTCTAATTCTTCATCATCTATGTCTACTGCATAAAACTCACATGGCACACTAACATTGTTTACTATTATCAGTTTTAATGTTAGTGTGTGAATGTGAATCAACCATTTTCTTTCAATATTTTGTATATGATGATTGCATGTGCTTAATGGATAGGTAAAATTAGTTAAAATGACTTCGCTTCAAATTAGTTTTAGCACATACGAAACATATTGTAAATAACATGTACTAATTATTACTAGTAAGAACATGGTTAATGGATGAACCCATTTTTAACATGGTCCACCATATATAGAATTATCATAAGCTTTTAGGTTAGGTCATACTTCAAATATTATCAAACTCTAGACATCAAAAAAAAGTCTAAATCAAGTAGATGAGAGAAATATTGTATAGATTTACCTTATGTGTTAAATAACAACATTAAAGTCCTTTTAACTGGTAATCTTTGACATTATCTAAATAGATTTTTACCTGTGAATTAGCAACAGAAACAGATTTTGTGTTTGATGAAGCAGCAAGCACAAGCCTTTTTGTCCCTATCAATGGTTCCTCTAACACTGCAATCAAAGTATGCATTAGTAAAAGTGGAATAGCTATAACAAACACTGTAACATAAGTGAAGCTAACTTTTACACACGGAAACACGTGATACATTTTCTGATAGAAATTTTATGTTTCATTTTCTATCAGATTCTGTAAAAGCCCCCCTGAGAAGATTTTTTAAAATTCCAAAAGGAGAAAAAATTTATCCTGCACTTGCTAATCAAGAATCAACTCTAATGAGGAACATCTAAGCCATGTATGTATGAAAGCCAGGACAATGAAATGGGAGAAAATCAAGAATGCAGCAAGGCAGCCAGCCAGAGCTGTCTAGTTCATTGACATGTGAGGACTAAAGACTACCTTTAAACAGCTATGTGCAGAGCACCATAGACAAGCCATAAATATCATTACAAATTTATAATCCCATAACAGATGTTGTTAACAATTGTAGCACTGTGCTTAATCATCCCAATTCCCACAAAATCAAGTGATTGCCCAGGACAAGGAGTTAAAGTAATACTCATCCGGTATGTACAAGAATAAAATCAGGTGCGTGATATGGTTCAAAGTGTATTTGCTTTGAGAAATGGCAAAATCTGAACTCTTAGAACAGAGAAAACAGATTTCACCCAATTCCCCAAACCAAAAACACACAATTACAATACAAAAGCATGCCAAACCCAGAATTTGATAAAAACAAAATCAAAACCCAAAAAAAATTGAAAAAATTATCAGAGTCTAATCATGTTACTAATTCAAACAACACAGAAACTAACAAGCACCAGTGGAATCTCTTCCTCTCGGAAAATTCAGGAACGCTAACCCACCAAGAAAATTGATAATGCAATTTCAACCCTGCGCAAATTCACAGTCAACTCAAATTCAAGCAATTCAATTAACAATTAAGAAGAGTAAAACCTTCTGTACACGATTTTCGCTAGCAGAATCAAAGCGTCGCCGGCGAACGGTGGAGAGCGGTGGCAAGACTCAAAGACATTTTCCCTTGAGAGGTGCACTACAATTTTTTAAGCTTGGTGTGAGACTTTGGTCTTTTTCAGATTGGTTATAGATCAATAATAAATTAACTTGAGGATATATTTTGAGAACTAAATTTGTAATTTCCATTTTATTTTGAGTATACTTTAACATTGAACAACATGGAGAAGATAATGAAATGCCATGAAAGGTATAACTATGCATAGAGAAAGCTCGTAGCAGTTGGAAATTTTCTGAGGCACATGTTAGTTGTGAAATAGACAAGTAAATACAAGCATTTAATTTCTCATCAATGGTTCAAGCTTGTCTACTAAGCTGGTGTATTTATGTGGATATCTGCATATGCTCTTAAATTTATGAATTCATACTGATATAAACTGGTTTTCAGGCAAGCACTTAAAAAAACTGAGTATGGTGTAACCCCTTGACTCTAGAAGTTTGTTACAAGATTACAATAAGGCCAACATTCCTATGTGGATAATGGGGTATCATCCATTTCAACCAAACAGACTTCACTGCCCTGTTATCATTGGGGGGGCTTCCTTGATTCATCATTTCCATGAGATCACTAACAACCTAGTCTTGCACACTTCTTATACTATTACTACCCGGCAATAAAATTTTCATCATGAGAACTGGAATAAGAAGGGTAATAATAAAGAAGCATAATCAAATAATTAGGATCCAAGAATCACTTATGAAAACTGAGACTTTGAGTTTCACATGTTAAGTTTTGGTTCATTTGGTTAAATCTTACCCTAAATTCAAAAGTCACTCATTTTATTACTATAACTAAGTAATTGATCCTTAATTATTATAGATTTGTCCTTCAATTCCTTATCAGGTCTCTACAGAAATTTCATAAAGATCCACGTTAATCTTCAAGGAGTTAATTGACCTGGAAAGTCAATCAGATTGATAGCTCATGCTATATATTTGATCTAATCATAATATTAAACTAGGTTTACCTTATAATTGTGTTAAACAATCAGGGCTATTTACCAACTCAGTCAATAACCTAATTATATATCAAGAGTTGTCAGCTCCCAATGCATATCAATCATAACAATAGGAGAAACCCAACTAAATGAAAAGGGGAAACATAATTAAAAAATCCACAAACAAATTAAAACATTCACCCTCAGCCTCCTCCGAAGGATTGGTTCCTTATGAGAAAAAAATCATAACAAATTAAAGCATATGCTCGTTGGTTTTATACTTGCTTTATCATTGGCAGTACTTCTCTACCCCAAACAGACTTCACTGAAAAGAGAAATTAGGGAGTAAGTACAAAATTCATTTCTTAAAAGCATCACAGCTATGAATTTGGTTGACACTGCCCTGTTAATATGCCAAAGTTGGAGGTGGTTAGTAGAGCATTTTGATTCTGCTATACACGGTGCAAGTTTTAATGGTTTTTGTCAATGGAAGTAGAGAATGGGAAAGCCAGTAACTGGGGCACACAAAGAAAGACAAAACTTTGCAAAATCAAAGGACCATTTTGAGTACAAGATCCTTTTGTCAAAAGCAATAAAGGCTTCAGTTATCTTGAGTATCATGCAAAATTCTCATAAAGAACCTAGAGGCAGGCACCAAACATATGGGGGTTAAGGCTTGTACAAAATTGTTATATTTTCCTGTACTTTTTTTTTTCATCAGCCAATCGAAGTGTAAAGGCAAGTTTCACTAGACAAGTTTCCTGGTATCAGGCATTGAACCAAGGTGTCTATCTAGCTATCATCAACCCAATATTGCTCTCTCTAGTACTCAGTAGAAACTAAAAACCCTAAAAAATCGATCATACCTTTTGTTGCTCCTTAAGCTCTGGCGATGGAGGATGAAGGTTCAGCCTTTTCCCTTAAGCTTGTTAGCTGGCGATGGAGGATGACGGTTTGCGAGCGACGAGCGGCGGACACGCGAAGGGAAACCCATTCACCACCGCATACTGTGGATTCGACCACTGACTCCGGCGGAGGATCTAGCGGTCGTGAGGAACGGAGGTTTCAGTCGAGAGGTTTCAGTCGAGAGGTTTCCACCGTTGTCTGTGCTAAAGAGAATGAGATTGGTAAAGTGTATTTTAACCTATTAGTCTTTATCAAGTCATATATATTTATTTCAAAGCATAACAAACAAAACATCAAGTAGTTCAAATGGCTAAATAATTCCCTCAGGTTCGAATCCTGGACAAAACAATTTATTTTTAAAAACAATATAGTTAGCGACGGAAATTATGTTATTATTCCGTCGCTAACTTCTTACAAACATTACCGAGGGAAATAGCGACGGGAGGTAAACAGCGACGGTACAAAACCGTCGCTAATTTACAATCTATATATATATATGAAAATAAGGTTTTCTTCTAGAAGCCTTATGCCACATGTCGTCATGTCCCCCCTAAGTAATTCATTTTCCCTCCAAAACAAAAAACTTATTTTCACTATTTTTTTGGCACATTAATTGCGGTGTTTAATAATACTTATGAGTTATGACCAAATACACAATAAATAAAATAATAATTTACGAAAAAGGAATATAAAACTATTTTTTCTAAATCTATGACAGTATTAGTTTTTTAACTCATCTATAACAGTATTATTATCTCAACGTGTAAATTTTTAAGATGAAACCAAGAACCTTTTTTTTTTATGGTCACACTTAGAAGTGAATTATTTTTTTAAGAATAAAACATGAGTTTACAAAAGCTATAAAACTATATATATGAAAGGGCTCACCCAATTGAATACAGTGGTTATTAACAATTGAATACTAATCTTTCAAAAAAAAAAAAAAACAATTGAATACTAATTCTAATGGTTTTCAATTTTTCAACATGGCACCCAAAATTTATCCATTCCCTCCAAGGAAAAAAAATATTCTACTTTTTTGTCACAACATACAAATTCATGACTCATCATATTTATTATTGTCTTATTTAATTAAAATTATAATTTTCAGTTTAGCACTTATATTATTGAACAACCATATTTAAATTAATATATTGATTTTTTTTTTAAATTTTAAAACGCATAGTTTGAAACAGTGGTCATTAACAATTAAATACTAATTCTAATGGTTGTCAATTAAAATAGTACTACATTCAAATTTTGTCAATTAAAATAGTATTTCTCCAATGTTTTCATATAAAACAAAAATAAAATTTCTCCAAACACTGGCTAAAGTCAAGGCAGTATTTAAAACTAATAATTATATCTCCAAAATCAGGATTGCGAACAATAAAGCTTGAAAGATAGTTGTCAGAGTGCTAGGACTGTTCATGGTTCTCTGAGAACCGAAGCTAACCAAGAACCGAACCGAAAACCGAACCGTTTAAGAACCGGACCTTTACGGGTTTAATTTCGCACCATATCCTTCAATATTTAAAAATTCTATAGAGGATGAGAAATTGATCGGTATGTTTCAAACGTATTTGTATGCGGAATTAAGTAATATAATTTAATTGTCTTTCAATTTTTAAACTTTAAAAACTACCTTATTACTTTAGCAATTAAATTCCAGCGGAAGTAAAATCTTGAAGTGTACACTGTGGGAAGATTTCACTCAACAATTTTTACAATATGTTGCTAAAGGACACGATGGTCGAGTGGTTCTTATTATGCAGTTGACTAAAACGAAAATGTACAAATGTACTAACATGTTACCAAAAAAATTATGTTTTATTTATTGGTAAATACTTAAATCATTTCTATTTATTGGTAAAAACGAAAATATATCATAAATAATTAAAAATTTAAAATTAATATTTTACATACAGAACTTTAAAAATAATAAATAAAGGTCATTATTTTTTAAATATTGAAATACAGATGTGTTTTCTTAAATAATAATTGAAGAAAAGTACGAAAATACATATTTTTGTATTAATTGTTTTTAGAATAAAATAATAATATTTTTTTGTAATATTAAATTTGATTAATTCTTTTCATAACAATTTGGAGGCAAAAACAATATTAAATTTGTATTTGAATTTTGAATTTACTTGAAAGTAGTCATTTAGTTCAAAGGAAGAGCATGTATTGAGACATTGAGGATAAGCATGTATTGAGACAAGTTCAAAGGAAGACATGAGGATGTTTTATTTCAACAAAGGAATGATGAGTTAGGCCAATGACAAACCTATCAAAGGATAATATTCAAGAGCTCCAAGATAGAAAGACATACACAAAATGAATTTGAAATGTGATCCAAGTTTTTGTGAATTAAAATAAATTTTCATTTTATATTTTATATTTTTCACATAAAGGTTTAACTTTGATCCATTCTTTTACATGTTTAAAGATCAATCACTTTGTAATTTTAATAATTTCCTTTTTACAAGAAAGAAGATTTAGTAAGTCAGACGATCATCTTCTTAGTTTGCTCAAAGCATTAACCTGCTAGATTTACAAATGTTTTCTAAGCAATATGCTTTGATGCACAGTTTGATTCTTATCTTTTGTATGCGGAAGGCGTGAAAAAATAACTTAATAAAAGTAAAATATGCAGCGGTCGTTGCATTTAGAACAAACAAATATTATTTATTTAATTTTTAGATCACCATTTCAATAATTTTATGGGTATATATATATATATATATATTTTTAAAAAATTAATGTATACTTTTTGTCCCTAATGAAAAATGAATTTTAAAGATATTAGTGATCTTAATATAAATATTAAATGCATTTTATATAATTTTTTTGTTACAAGCATTTTATATAATTCGTTTGCTTCATTATTTAAGAGTACTTTTTAAAAATAATATTAAATATTTTATAAATTGATAATTATGAAAACAATAACAACAAATTGATCATTCTAAACCATTGATGTCACAATTTTTTTGGTTATAAAAATGGTAGAAGGAAGATAAAGTACCTCCAGACTATCGGGTAAGGCGCCGGTTGCATGCTGAGGAGGCCAGCAGAGGCTCACTCCTAGAAGGAGCGCTGAAGGATCTCCCTTAGGAGGGTTACAACCAACTGGGACCTATGAGGAGATGAAAGTTAAACTCGAAGCCAGTTGTGTCGACCCATGTTGGCTTGATGTCACATTTTTTTTTATAAGCGTCACATTTTTTGGTATTATGGTTTTAAAATAAAACATCTTTTGTAAAATTTCTATTTGTCTCAATTGACATTAATATATCTTTTTTTAAATCAATGTATAAAAATCATTAAATAATCTATTATATATATATATACCACACATTTATATTTTTATGTAATTAAAAATTGTACAAAATTGCATAAATATAATATTACACAAATTGTAAATATTATATACATATATATAGTAAGAGAAAAAGTTTGATGCACCGACGGTGTAAAGTTTTTTTACACCGTCAACCAATCAGATTTCAAAAGTATGCCACATCAATTAATGAAATTAAATAAAAAGAGAGATTTTCTCACATCCTTGAAATCTAATTGGTTGACGGTGTAAAAAAACTTTACACCATCGGTGCATCAAAATTAAACTCAGTAAGTAAAGTAACCCGTGCATTGCACGGGTGATTCCGCTAGTATAAAATAATAAAATGAAATTAGCGAGGGAATTTGCGACGGAAAATCAACGGCGGAAAAAAACCGTCGCTAAAACCGTCGCTAAATTTTAAAATCGAATATTTATTTTCAAAGCATCTATCCGTCGCTGATTCCGTCGCTAAAATCCGTCGCTAATTCGCGTTTTTTTAGTAGTGTTCAGATCAAAACCAGTGCCTTGGGACCTATCTCCCACTATCGGAAGGTGCGCATAAGGGGTGAGATGTACAACATTCAAATCTTTGAGGAGACAGGCGGGATGGTGAATCTGTGCCACTGTGCTGATCTTGCTTCTTCCGATGATGATGGGAGCTCGAAGGGATCGTTGTTCGGTGACTTACTGCTCCCAAACGCGTCAGATGGAGAGGAGGAGGATGAGGGAAACGGGATCAGAGATCTTCACGGTTTTTCGGCGGGCTCGTTGCCGGACACACTGGTTCAGATGGCCGGTGTTGAGGACCTAATCACACCGGAGATCTCAACGGCGGTGGGAGGGTGTTTGCGCGTAACTGTTATGTGCGACAATGGCGGGTGTAACGGTTGTCCAGCAAATTCGGTGCAGTCAGTTACTCATCAAGAGAAATTGGTGGAACATGAAGAGATAAGTCAATGTACTGTTATTTTAAATTTAAATGTAGGGACCACTGTGGTTGAGTTGGACGGTGATAATGTGATTGGCAATTCTGGTTTGAATTATGATGAATTGGGCCAACAAATTAAGTCAAGTGAGGCCCAAGCTGCTCTTGGGGTGGGCTGTGGGGATGGGCACGCACAAATCACTGGAGGTTGCCCAAGTGACAATAATAATCAGATTTTGGTCACTTCTAATGACACAAACGATTTACCAGGATTCACAGAGGCACCAGACGCAAGTTCCCAAGTTGCGTTATCTGTTCAGAGTCAAGGGGGAACAAGCCATAACCAGGAAGTTCAACTCGAAGATGCTGGTGAGATGGAGCGTGTCAGTAGAGAGGCAGGGCAACCGAGAATATCTTCAACTGGTCAGAACAGAAACAGGTTTGATGCTCTGGTTCAGAGGGTGAACCATGCAATTTATGGGGAGTCTGAAGCACATGACTGCAGGCGAAACAAGGAGGTTAGTAATTCGAGCTCCAGAAAATCTATTTGTCAGCGGTGTTATTCGGCTTGTTCTGATATTCCTACTTCCGTGTTTCCCGTTGGGGAGTTGTGGGCGGGAGGAGATGCGGATGAGGCAAGATCGTTATGGGCTTTGGGGAGAGAGCTTGGTGTGACGTGTGGGGGGATGAAGAGGAGATTATCAGGCGACTGCTGGGGTTAGAGAGACGTGATGCTAGCGTT
Organism: Lotus japonicus; assembly: GCF_012489685.1. Classification (NCBI taxonomy): domain Eukaryota; kingdom Viridiplantae; phylum Streptophyta; class Magnoliopsida; order Fabales; family Fabaceae; genus Lotus; species Lotus japonicus. The sequence goes on from NC_080046.1 coordinate 10,720,386, forward strand.
TTAGGAGTTCTTGGAAGTCATATCCAGGAGGAGGGGAATGGAAGTTGTCAATGATAATTTTATCTTATAATGTTAGGGGCCTTGGGAGTGGGGCCAAGAGGAGGGTGATTAGGGAGGTGGTGTGTAAAAATTATGTGGAGATGCTTTGTGTACAGGAGACTAAATTGGAGGATGTTGGTAGGAGGATTTGTGCTCAACTGTGGGGTGATTCTGACTTTGCATGGAGAGCCATTCCAGCCGTGAATAAGGGAGGGGATATACTTTGTGTTTGGAAAAAGGATTTGTTTGTTTTAGAAGATGGTTTGGTTGGGGAGGGTTATTTGGGCCTTGTTGGTGTTTGGGGTGGGTTATCTGGAAAATGTGTAATTGTAAATGTTTATGCTGCCTGTAATGCTGTTGACAAGAGAGCTTTGTGGGAGGCGTTGGTCTTATGGCGTCAAAGCTGTCATGTTGAGGCTTGGTGTGTGTTGGGTGATTTTAATGCAGTTAGATGTGAGAAGGAACGAAGAGGTTGTGCCGGGATGCAGGGGTCTTAGAGAAGGGAAATGCAGGATTTTAATGAGTTTATTTTGGCAATGGATCTCCTTGACATTCCGCTGGCTGGGAGAAAATTTACTTGGCAAAGACTGAATAATCGTGCTCGAAGTCGTATTGATCGGTTTCTGGTATCTTCAGAGTGGAATTCTTGTTGGAATAACTGCTCTCAGTTGGTGTTGAATAGAGATATTTCGGATCACTGTCCTTTGCTTCTAAGGCAGTGTTTTCAGAATTGGGGCCCCAAACCTTTCAGGGTTCTTAATTGTTGGTTACAGGATCCAAGAATTACCGGGGTTGTTGATTCCTTTTGGAAGGAAGCAACTGTGAATGGGTGGGGTGCTTATGTTCTGAAGGAGAAATTAAAAAGGTTGAAGGGGAAGTTGAAACAGTGGAATAGGGATGTCTTTGGTGACTTAAAACTGAGATGGGAACGTGCAGTCCAATTAATTAACGAGCTTGATGCAATAGAGGAGGAGGAGGGTCCCTCGCAAGCTGACGTGGAAGAAAGAAAGGAACTTCTCAATGAATTTTGGGCTGTTTTAAAGCATCATGAGTCACTACTGTGTCAGAAGGCTAGATCTAAATGGATTGCTGAGGGGATCATAACACTAGCTTTTTTTATGCCTCGATTAATTGGAAAAGGCGGGCAAATTCTATAGTAGGCCTTTTGATTGATGGGGTGTGGGAAGAGAATCCAGGGAACATTAAGAAGGAGGCCATGATTTTCTTTGAAAATAAATTCAGGTCAGAAGAGTGGGATCGCCCAACTTTAGATGGTGTTCAGTTCAAAAGGCTTTCACAGGGTGACAATACATTGCTGCTGTCAACTTTCTCAGAGGAGGAAATTAAGGCGACAGTTTGGGCGTGTGGTGGCGATAAGAGTCCAGGACCAGATGGGTATAACTTCAAATTTATTCAAAAATTCTGGGGAGTGTTGAAAACTGATTTTGGTAGAGTGTGTCTGAATTCTGGTCTAGAGGGGTTTGGCCAAAGGGATCGAACGCTTCTTTCATTGTTCTTATTCCTAAGGTTCCTTCACCTCAAGGTCTAGGTGAGTTTCGTCCGATCTTTCTGATTGGATGTATTTATAAAGTGGTGTCTAAATTACTGGCTGCTCGTCTTAAACTGGTTCTTGGAAAGGTGATTGATGACAGACAATTTGCTTTCCTGGGGGGTCGAAATATGCTGGATAGTGTTGTGGTGGTAAATGAGATTGTACATGAAGCGCGTATTCGTAAGCAGCCAACCATTATATATAAAGTGGATTATGAGAAGACTTATGATTCTGTTCAATGGGATTTTCTGTTTTATATGATGAGAAGATTGAACTTTGATCAAAGGTGGATTGGATGGATAAAAAACTGCCTTGAGTCTGCTTCTGTTTCTGTGTTAGTAAATGGCAGTCCCAGCAGTGAATTCAAAATGGAAAAGGGATTACGTCAGGGTGATCCACTTGCTCTTTTTCTTTTTCTTATTGTTGCGGAGGGTTTGAATGGGTTGTTCATGAATGCAGTTAAGTTGAAGAAATTTTCTGGGTTCAAGGTTGGTGGGAAGGAGTCTGTGGAAGTATCTTTATTGCAATTTGCAGATGACACTATTTTTCTTGGGGAAGCAAGTTTGCAGAATACAGTGGTTATCAAATGTGTCTTACGCTGCTTTGAATTAATTTCTGATTTGAAGGTGAATTTTAATAAGAGCAAGCTAGCTACCATTTCTCAGCTGAGTAGTGAGCGCCTTCAATATGCTGCAATTTTACACTGTAAATTGATGGAGGTTCCTTTTACTTATTTGGGCCTTTCAGTAGCTGGTTGTTCGAGGCGTAGTAAAATTTGGGAGCCGGTTATACAGAAATTTAAGGCTAAATTGTCTGCTTGGAGAATGAAGTCTATATCATTTGGTGGAAGGATCTGTTTGATTCAGAGTGTGCTCTCTGCTTTGGCGCTTTATTATCTGTCTTTCTTTAGAATGCCCCCTGGTGTTATAAAAATTTGCAATGGGATCATGAGGAACTTTTTATGGGGTGGTGGGGGAGAAAGGAGACGGATTGCATGGGTCAGCTGGTCTTCCATTTGCAAGCCTAAGGATGTGGGGGGTCTTGGCTTAAAGGATTTGACAATTTTTAACAAAACTTTACTGGGCAAGTGGAGGTGGAGATTTTTGACAGAGCCAGAGAGTCTTTGGTGCCGAGTCATTAAGGCCAAGTACAGTGGTTTGTCTAAAATGAAAGAGTCTCTGTGGTGGAAGGATGTTAAGAATGTCAGTTGTGATGGGGAGGGGGATTGGTTTGAGTTGGGTGTTCAGAAGTATGTAAAAGGGGGGAATGATACAATTTTTTGGTTGGATAATTGGATTGGTACTGGGAAGCTTTGTGATAAGTTTCATAGACTATACAATTTATCTAAACTTAAATATGAGAGTATTAACAATTGTGGGAATTGGGATCACGGGAGTTGCAGTGGTTGGCTACGATGTTAGAGGAAGTCAGGAAAATGCCTCTTTCTGAAGGAGTTCCAGATAAATGGTGCTGACTTCCAAGCACTGAGGGGATTTTTACTGTTAACTCTTTTTATTCTTTTTTGTAGGCACCGACGTTGTTGCCTCCAGATCCTATTTTCACCCGAGTATGGAAGTCTGTTGCTCCCTCAAATGTCAAGGCATTTGCTTGGCGTGTTATGCTGAATAGGATCCCTTGTCTTCAAAATCTTTGGAAGCGCAACGTGCTTCGGTCTCAGGAAGAAGCAATCTGTAAGGTGTGTTGTTTGGGTGTGGAGTCCTGTGAGCATTTGTTGTTCTCATGCCCGGTTTCTTTGGATATTTGGCGTCAGTGTTACTGGTGGTTGGGTGTTTATACAGCACTGCCTATGAATCCCAGAGAACACCTACTGCAATTTCAATTTGGTGGTAACCAAAAACAACAAAGAGGTGCTGATGCAATCTGGCTAGCAGTTATTTGGACGCTGTGGCTAATTCGGAATGACATTATTTTCAGGAATGGCGAGGTGGATTTATCAGCAGCTTTGGAGATGGTCAAATGAAGATCATGGCTTTGGATTAAAAACAAATCTAGTGGGTTGAGCTGTTCCTTATTTGAATGGTCTACTCATCTAGTAATTTGCCTGCAGGAATTATGATGATGGGCATCATGTTAATGTTATGTCAACAGGGATCATGACTTATTGGTTGGAGATTCATGTATTTGCTTCTTGGTTGGGTACTGTCATGGGATAGGTCTGTTAGATTTCAATGCTAATTGTGGTAGCATTGACATGTAATGGTGTTGTAGTTTTGGTGGGTTTGGGTGGTATCTTGGTTTGTTTTTACTTTGTTATTTCTTTTGTTAGTTCTGTGGGTTGGAGTACCCCTTGTCCTTTAATGAAATTTTTGGCTTATCAAAAAAAAATCGACTTACTAATTTCCTTTTAATATTCGCATGATTGATTCATAGTTAATTTATAAAAATAAAATTCACAGTGGCATCAATTTAGCATTGACTTAACTGATACTATGTTTAAAAATTAGTGGGGTAAAAAAATTGAATATTTAGAAGATTGTAAACATAACTAATTGAAAATTCAATTATTTAATTGCGATCTCACATATACCTAATGTCAATTCAGCATAAGTGGGGGAGGAAGAGATAGAAAGAGAAATGGGTGTGTCTTGAGCATATCAAGACTTAGCATGGACCTAGCCAATGCTAAGGCTCCATTACTAGTATTGGCATTGCTGACGCTACACCTCTATAACTCGAGCCACGGTTGCATATTCATCAATCATATTCATTAACCATGTGCGCCCACCATTGATTCTAGTATCGGCTTAGTCAACCTTATTTAAAAATACATTTTTTATTGGCTTAGCTTGACAAAATTTCTCTCCCTATCTGATTTTAAATTCAAAACTTATTTATCTAAAATAAATTTCTAAATGGAATCAATTTAGTGTTTATTTAAATGATACTATGTTTAAAAATTGGCGGCAACATAATTATTCCAAAATTCAATTATCATGTTAATTGCAATTTCACATATACTATATGTCAATTCAGCTTCATATGTACTATGATTTTAATCTATTAATATAGATAGGTCCATATGGATATGTAACAGGTCAACATAAGACTGGTGGGATGGATTAACATTGCACCAAAGCTATGGCACCATGATGATTAATAATATGTCATAAACATTGCCCTATTCAAACACTGTATAACAATTATCACATCTCATAGTAGAACACTCCTAATCAATTGACCTTAAGGTCACAATCAATGAAAACCAGTCTCAGCAAACAAATTTTATGGTATTGGGTTCTTGAAATGGACAAAGGATTCGCCTCAATTTGACAGCCACTATCACTCAGCACTAGTCTTTTTCCACCTTGGAAAAAACATTGGGCCCCTCCAAGCATGAGAAAGGTTATTTTTTGCAACACCCACTTTGAAGTGCAGTTTCAAAACCAACCACTTCTAAGTTTTCCCTTTCCCCATGAGTACACTAGTAAATCAACCATCACACATTCTCCACTATTGAAGTTAAAAAAAGCTCATCTTTTGATTAACATATTAAAAAGCAAAGAAGAAGAAGAAGAAGTAGAAGGGTTTTTGCTTTCAAAGCTCATTTTCAAGCTAATAGAACTCATCCCACTACTAAGAAAAGTTTTTCGTCATCCAATTAACCTCTTTATCTTTCACCACAGAAACCATTAGATATGAAAAAAAGTAAAGGCAATAATTTGTAGTGAACCTTTTTTTTTCCTTGATTGTAGACTTTGCAGTACAGCTTATACATCAACACAATATAAATAAGTTTTGCTTATGGGTTGTTATCTCTACATCAATTATGCATACCTTAAAAAAGATTGTTTGATATACAGGAAGTTGACCCTTCCACTTCAAATTCTTGAACTGACCTTTTATCTTTCAGATGGTCATTTTGTCCTTTATTTTTTATTCTATGTTGTGTGAACCTTTCCTTTTTTTTATCCATCGAATTAAGGTTAATCATCATCATGGATTTAATATTAAGCTTTATTTCTAGTCTTCTGAATCGAAAGGTTGTTAGATGGACTTTGCTTTACTACCTTCATGAATGCGCGCAGTAGTTTTCATTTTATTGGCAGTATCTTTCGGATACAGAGAATTTCGTGAATTTGCATTATCTATCTATATATTATCATCATGTACATAAAAGTCAAGATTTTACCATTAACCACCATGTGTTACTCAGAGTGTATTTGCTCCTAGTCAGGTGATAACTTATAATGCTCTTATTATTTATTAGTGTTTCACTATAAGAAAAAAAAATTACTAACCGGCATGACGTGATAACTCTGAAATCATATATCAGATAGAAGCTTTTTCTTACATAGTGTTCTTTATCATATTAGTGGACTTCCCTGCTAGTTGGGTTTCTTTTATAACATCAAAGGCCGGGTACAGACATTCTGGGGCCTAAGGCGAAAATGTTAAATGGGCCTTTTTTTAACAAGATTTTTTTAGAAAGGGACTTAAATAAAATACTAAAGAAATATAAATAAACTAATTCCTAAAGTCTAAAATATATTTTAGAAAAGGATTATTGATGAACAGAACTACAGAAATATAGAACAATAGAATTTGGAAACGTGCAGACTGTAGAGTCACAGAGATAGTGAAATAAATTGTTCCACCAATCCACCGCCATGAGATAGAGATGAAAGGCGTATACGGTTTATAAGTTTTTAGAATTTAGAAGATCAATTGGTTTCAAGCCTTTGACCTTCAAGAAAATAGGGATGAAGGGAAGGAGATGAGGATAATTTTTTTTTCAACCAGGAGGAGCAGGAGTGTAAAAGGAATTTATATTTTAGGATAAATAAATATTTTAAATTATATTAATGATGATATTGAATAGTTTTAAAAGAGATGATATTGATGTAACTTATTTTCAAAATGAATATTATGTAACTTCCCTTTTTAATTGACTAATTTTTAGGGAAGATAAATGATTTTTATTTATTTTGTTTTGGTCCACTATGTGTCTTTATTTCTGGTAGGATTTCCAATGACTCTTTTATATATATATATATATATATATATATATATATATATATATATATATATATATATATATATATATATATATCGTATTATCAATCAGTTATTCAATTCTGTTTGCAATTTCCAACTTGACAACGTTCATTTACTAATTATTTGTGTTTTTTTCCAATCCAATGCTTATGCTCACTGTTTGGTCATTTATAACTAAAAAAAAATTAGGCCTAAAAAGAAGTTTTATTTTTGGGGGCCTTAGGCAACCGCCTTTTTCACCTAAAGGCCCCCACGGCCCTGTATCACATGATACGTTTCAACAGTAAACTTTTCCATTATACTTAACGGCAATCCCCAAGCGAAATGGGGAGATAGCAGGTAGTGGACCCAAATATTGTGGGTAGAGGAAATCGAAGGTAGCGACAACAAAAGAGGGAAGAAAACCCAAAAAAAACCACATTTATTTAGGTATTATAAACATAAACATCTAATATAAAAGAGAACTCACCTGATGCGAGAAACACCTACCATGAAGAAGGAAAGACCACCCTAAGGGTGAGATAACCCCTCGAAGAGGGTATGGCGGCGGCCGCAGACAGAAGCATTCCCAATGCAAGGGTTATTTTCATGATTGTGAATGAAAAATTAAAACTTCTGCATTTGTTGAAAATCCAGGTTTAAACTCTTTTTTTTATTATGGCCCATCCATTTGCTTGAGGAATTGTTTTTCTTCTTCATAAAGCAGTATGTTTTTATTCTGCACTACGTTTGGGCTTCGGCCTTTTTCAATGAATTATCTGACAAAAACAAACATTTCTAGGCCACCTTTTTAAAATAAGAGATTTCATTTTGGCTTAATTGCATATTTGGTCCCCCACGTTTACAAAAGCCATGATTTCGGTCCCCAACAAAAATTAATTGCGTTTTGAGACCCCGATATTAACCTCCGTTTGCAACTTTGGTTTTCCGTCCAATTCCAATTCCGTAAAAAAACTAAACGGTTTCTGGAAAAAAAATTAATAAAAAAATACAAAATCCATAGTCTTCATCTTCTTCAAACAAAACCCATAATCTCTAAAAAAAACCTTCAACATAAGAGAATCAACCCATAATTTATATACTCATCTTTGCATGAGATTAAACCCACACCTAAACCCAAACCCGTATCTGAAAAGGTCGATGGAAAGGAGCAATTTTTTTGGTGGTGAGTGACATCTTGTTCCTCTCCTTGCTTCCCTTTTTTTGAAGATGAATATCTGAGCAGGTCATGGCTTGTCAGATCTGGAATTTGGGATGGTGCGTTATGGGTGTGGAGGCAAAATGAGGGAGAAGAGAAGAAGAAGCTAATCGATCAAGACAAAGATTTTTCCTTTTCATCTTCTTCTTCCGGTTTTTGCTTATGGGTTCCCCTTCCACCCTCCTCCTCTTCAATCTGCACTCCTTTCTCTCTCTCTCTCTCTCTGTTTCCCTCTCTCTTTGATCTCTGATCTGCACTCGTCCTCTTCAATCCAGAAGCTTTTGGAACCCATGTGTTTGTGTGAAAGAGTGGGGTTTTGCTTTTTTTCTCCCTGGTTCATGATAATCTGATTTTTTGCATGCTTCGTGTTGTGAATTGTTCCTTACTTGGAAAGTGATTTAAATGTTAGGTTGAAATTTTGATTGGTTGTATTTGCACATGAAGAATTATTTTATTACTGATGATAATAATTGAATCGAAGCTTGTGTGGTTTTGGTTTACTGCATTTAGGACTCTGGTGAAGATAATTGCACATTTTCTGGGTTTTTGGTTGTATACAATGAACAAGAAGATTAAGATCATAGGGGAGAAGATGAATGTTATATCTCTAGTTTTTTTTATTAATTTTTTTCCAGAAACTGTTAAGTGTTTGATGGAAAATCAAAGTTGCAAACGGAGGCTAATGTCGGGGTCTCAAAACACAATTAATTTTTGTTGGGGACCGAAATCGTGGCTTTTGTAAACGTGGGGACCAAATATGCAATTAAGCCTTTCATTTTTCAGTATCATTCAGTTTATTATTTGCATTATAAAAGATTGAGTTGTAAATTGAAAAAATAATTAGAAAATATCATGTCAAATCAAAGCAAAATATATGGGGTACCTCTTTAGTTTGAGTCGGATACTAAAAAAATTGTCTTATTTTAATTCCAAGATATTTAAAGATCACTTTCCAGCTCCTATATATGATCATAGTAAAAAGAAAATTAATAATAACATGAAAACATGCGCCTTTTTTTTCAAGTTTACAGGACAGTATATTTATAGGCTTCTTTTAACTCGTTAGATATAACTCCGTGTTTGTTTAGTAATCAGGATACGATATGATCAAATAAGATACTTATCATATCTCCAGAGGACATAATAGCTCATCCTTTTGTCTTATAAAATCCTACCTATTTATTTAATTTTTTTTTATTTAGGAGGGTGATAGAACCAGAGAAAACGAGAAAAGGAGAGAGAGAGAAGAGAGAGAAACTGTAACAGAATCTGAAACTGAATTTCTATTTTCATTATGCTGAATATTACAATAGTGAGTAGATGACTTATATAGAGTGCTGGTAGCTTGCTCTTCAAGCTAACTATTCAGTTATCAAATCCTAACTGAATCCTAACTAATAACAGCTGTCATTACAGCTGTATCCAGCTGTCGATATTTACATATCCCTATTCTACCCTAATACACTTATACACCCCCACAAACTGAAGGTGGTTGTACAAACTTGTGTTTGTCAAGCACATTCAGTTTGTCCCTTAGAAACTGAAACCGAGTGGGGGGTAGGGCCTTTGTAAAGATGTCAGCTTTCTGATGCTCTGAAGAGATGTGTTGAACCACAAGTTGCTTTGCCTGAACCCTTTCTCTTACAAAAAAAAATGTCCATTTCCATGTGTTTAGTTCTGGAATGAAGAATGGGATTATGTGTGAGCAACACTGTACTCATGTTGTCACAGAGAATCAGAGGTGTTTGAAATGGAAGATGCAACTCAGTAAGGAGAGACTGGACCCATAAAAGTTCTGCTGTGGTGTTGGCCAAGCTCCTATATTCTGCCTCAGTGCTGGATCTTGCTACTAAAGTCTGCTTTTTAGTTGTCCAAGAGATGAGATTGGGACCAAGGAAGACACATGATCCAGATGTAGACCTCCTATCATCTGGATCAGCCCCCCAATCTGCATCACAGAATGCAACAAGAGGAAGAGGTTTGCTGAGAGAACAAGGTTGCAGAACAACCCCATGAGAGATAGTCCCTTTGAGATATCTTAAGATTCTCTTTACTGCCTTCCAGTGCTCTTCATGTGGCTGAGCTAAAAACTGACACACTTTGTTCACAGAAAAAGCAATTTCTGGCCTGGTAATTGTTGCATACTGAAGAGCCCCCACAATACTTCGATACAAGGTTGGATCAGACATGAGAGTGCCACCATGTCTTGAGAGTTTAAGACCATGCTGCATAGGAGTTGAAAAACTAGCTGCATCACTCATCCCAGCCTTGTCCAGCAGATCAGTAATGTATTTGGTTTGATTAAGCAACAAAGTGCCATTAGACAACCCTAAATTGGGTGCAGTAGTCGAATTTCCAAAATTGGATTGACCAATAGCACCATTCGAACCATTCGATGCTGTCGCAGGCTTCGACCAGCAAGAACTAACATCATGACCAAACTTGTGACAAAACGTACACTGGAGAGTGCTGCGACCTCTCCCGCGACCGCGTCCACGGCCATAGCTACCTCCATAGTTGCCATTGATGCTTCCTCCATTGTCGCGATCGTGCTCATCACTCTGCACCGCAGATTGTGACGCTGAAGGTGGTTGCCACGGAGACGATGGAGAAGGATTGGCCACCGGTGGTGGTTGCGACACTGGTGCAGGAATCTGAGAAGGAACTTGGGTAAGAAAAACAGATGCAGTGGAATCTGCATGCTGCTTCTTCTTCATGCGCTCAAAGCGTGCTTCATGCCTCAACTTCAGAGATGGTGAAAAAGGTGTCACGACTGTAAATCACAGTCATCAACGCACTATACTCATCTGGAAGTCCATCAAAGATGGCTTCAAGATGATCACGAAACAGAACTGACTCACCAATCGAAGTCAGTGTATTGACAATAGTCTTGATTCGCTTGAGATACTCTGTAGCAGTCTTTGTTCCTTTTGTGATTGTCTTCAATTCCGAGCGCAGTTGAGTAGATTGAGCCTTGGAATGTGCGTTGAAGAAAGTATGAATTTCCTCCCAGATCTGCCATGAATGTCGACACTGAACCACTGTAGGAAGAAGAGAAGCAGATAGTGTTGAGAGCAACCAAGTAAACAAAGTAGAATCTTGTTGCTCCCATTCAGAGTATGCTGAATTCACTGTTTCTGTCAATCGATCTTCCTCAGTCAAGAACTGTTCTGGAATTTGCAGTGGATCTTGAATGAATTTCTGCAATTTGTGAGCCCTAATCACTCCTTCAACCAGTTGTTTCCAGGAGTAGAAATTCGTGTCATCAAGCTTGATGACAGCATGAGTCAAAGCTTTCTCATGCAAAGAAGAAGATGAGGGAAGCGTAGAAGAAGAAGATGAGGGAAGCGTTGAAGATGAAGCTTCTGCCATTGAACCTAAGCTCTAGATACCATGATAGAACCAGAGAAAACGAGAAAAGGAGAGAGAGAGAAGAGAGAGAAACTGTAACAGAATCTGAAACTGAATTTCTATTTTCATTATGCTGAATATTACAATAGTGAGTAGATGACTTATATAGAGTGCTGGTAGCTTGCTCTTCAAGCTAACTATTCAGTTATCAAATCCTAACTGAATCCTAACTAATAACAGCTGTCATTACAGCTGTATCCAGCTGTCGATATTTACATATCCCTATTCTACCCTTATACACTTATATAGGGAACTTGGAATTGGAAGCATCAGGATATGATTAGAAACTTTCCCCCTTCAACAGGATACTTATCAACATCATATTCTACCATTATTCAATCTATCACAAACGTAAAATAAGATAATATAATTTTATCTGATTTTGTTATATTGTGCGAGCCAAAGTTAAATAGGATAAAAGTAAATTCTATAGCATCCTATCATGTTATTGTCCTTTTCTTCAATCCTGTTATATCAGTTCTGTCATAACTCATAACCAACAAAGGAGCCATGTTTTTTTTTTTTGGTCAAAGATCAAAGATCCATTCATTAAAAGGCACAAAGGCCCAAAGAGCAACATGCTGATCCCACACAGCCGAACAAATAAACAATGAAAACAAGGCTCTGCCAGCAGTTGAAGAAAGGCAAAGGGGACAAGAGATTAAAAACTAAACAATTAAAAGAAGAAAGCTTGGAAACTCTAGGGGGAAGAAAAGTAGTCAAGTTCACTGGCTCCACCACCAACTCAACCACTAGCGTGGGAATCAAATAAATGCATGCAGCATTATTGGTGGGTAAAAACAAAAACAAAAAGAGCTTCACCTAACACACACAAAACAAACAGAAACATGACTCTCTTTCTTCCCTTAGTAGTCAAGCTCTTCTTCTACCATCTTGAACTGCTCTTCCCCTTACTCTATACACTTGAGATCGTTGCTTGTCCAGACTCAAGGCAGCTCTCAAATCATCAGGAGGCTTCCAAAACCAAGAAGGAGGTAGTGAGTTATGGAGTGCCAAGCGAGCTAAGGCATGAGCACTCTGGTTTCCTAATCTCCCCGTCCAGGTGAAACCCCAATTGGGGAAATTCCTCTTCCAAGTGAGTATATCTTCCACTATATTTTGAATTACCCCTACTGTTTTTCTCCTTAAGCAAGCTTCCACCAATTGAAGGTTGTCTGATTCAAAAATAATTTTTCCAATCTGCATGTTTGAGGCTGTAAGAACTGCTTCACGAAGAGCTAAAGCTTCAGCTAGGATAGGCTTGGTTGTGAAGAACCGCTTGGTGGCTCCAAAGGTGAGGTCTCCTCTTTCATCTCTAAATAAGACACTTCCCATGGCTTTATTATTTTGCAAATTTAGGCCTGCATCTGTGTTGCTTTTGAGGTAACCTTGTGGGGGTCTTCTCCATTGGTAAATCCTCTTTGAGCTACCTTGACTAACATCAGAGACTGGTTCTGGTCTGGTCTCTATTGAGATCTCTCTGTGAGAGAGTTTGATCTTTTGTAAACATAGCCTAGGGTCTGGAGGTCGGCCTTTGAAGACAGATTCATTTCTCATTTTCCAAACCTCCCAAAGAGTGATACCTAGGAAAGCAATGGCTTCTCCTGCTCCTTCTCCCCTTTGGCATAAAATAGAGAATTTGTTTTCTAGCCAATTAGCAAAGGTTGTAGTGTTAATATCTGAAATGTCTAACTGCATAGCTCCTCCAAACCAAACTGGCCTAACCCAAGGACAGTGAAAGAGGCAGTGGACTAAGTCCTCTTCATCAGATTCACAAACTGGACAACTCCCATCCACATCACACCCTCTTTTCCTCAGATTCCTCTTGAAAGGGATGGCATTATGACACAATTTCCACAAGAAATTTTTAATCTTGTGTGGGATTCCAGCTCCCCAGATAGATTTCCATAGGAAGCTCGTGGGATTGTTCGAAGAACCAGCTCTCACGTCTACGGGACAGGTAGCTTTCCTACTCTGCCTGTAGCCCGACTTGGTTTCATACTTGCCTGAAGGTCTGAAAGGCCAGGTAAGTTCATCACTTCCTGCTGTAATACGAAAAGGGGTCTGCAGCACCTTGCTTACCTCAGTACTAGGGAGAGAATGCCTCAGTTTTTGAACATCCCAAATTTGATTGCTCCTGTCTATAAATTCGGCTCCTTAGTATTCATAGGGCCTCCTTGGACATAGGAGTTTGCTGAAACCCATTTGTGTTCTGAAAAATCTGTAGTGTAGCCATCTCCAATGTTCCACAACCCATGATTCAAAAGCAAGGCCCTGCCATGTAGAATACTGGCCCAAACCCAAGAGGCTTGTCTCTTTTTATTCACTTGGAGGAACTCCGAATTTGGGAAATATAAACCCTTAAGAACTTGTACCCATAGAGCATGTGGATTATCCAGAATTCTACAAGCCTGCTTCCCAAGGAAAGCTTGGTTCATGCTTTCAAAATCTCTGAACCCCAAGCCCCCTTCCTCACAAAGGAGCCATGTTAACTCTTATTTATTTACTACCCGCAACATAAAATTCTATACATACCTCACATATTACATCCCCACTTAATATGGGCCTCACAAATGTAAGTGTACAGTGGCAGTAAGAAGACAAAGTTCATAAAAAATGTTTGGGCAAAAATGTGTAGAAATTTTCCTTTTGAGCCGGGGCCCTCTACCTAAAATTTTGTAGACACTGTTCTCCGACAAGTCTGGGCTAAACACCCTGGGCCACCCAACTATTCACGTTTGTAGTTTCTACATATATCAAGGTACTTTTGACAAAAATTATTCAAGGATCTCTTGTCTATGACAAAAAAATAAATGATCTCTTGTCTCTATGAAATTAGATAGAACTTATTTGACCAAAAAAAAAGATAGAACTTACAAAAAAAAGTTCTATGTAAGAGTGATTGATTACACTTTTGATATTTAATTTTAAAATTAAATCACCCAATCTTGATCAGACGACCATGAAACTGTGACTTCTGCAAATTTAAGAGAATGTGATTGCAAAGCAGCTCAAATGTAAGGAACTCTAAATCATCAAAGTCAATGCATATTTGCTCTTTGATGAAAAAACAATGCAAACTTGCTCTCAAAGTTATGTGCCTCCACAATAGAAATAGCAATGGTAACCACCAAAATATCAATGCCCGACGTATATGAATCAAGAAGTGTTCTTCTTTGGGCCATTCGCTATTGAACTCAAAGCTCTTTTCTTTTCTTTTGAAGTGTTATGTTCAGGGTTAGGATGTCAAGATGATGAAGTAGAATGAGAATGAGTGAGATCATAATGGAGTGGTATTTAAGTCAAGAAAAAAGGGACTTTACCAAAATTTCTGAGTTATAAAACCTTTCTGTTTCCATAATGCTTGGTATTCAGAAAACAGGTTTATGTGAATTTCATGAGCATAAAACTTGAAAGCCTAATGATATATATATTTGCAAACAAATCACACCACTTAAAGTACAACCCTGTTCCTGACCCTCAATCGCTCAACCTTATAATGATAGTTCTATATCATAATCATCTAGAAGAGACTTAAAAACAAACAACTTTTATTCTTCTCTGACTACTTTCTTAGAATGCACAGAAAAAAAAGACAAATCTTTAATTCTCAACCTTTCTTTCAACGGCCAACCTTCATTACCAGAATCACATTCCCACTTTTATGCTTCACTAGATTCCAAACTAAGTGCATGTTTGCAAACTCGTTAGAAAATCACAGTAAAGCTAAAATCATAGTGGACAGAAGCAAACTTCAATCATCTTTTGCTTTTATCCATTATGATTTTAACTTCACTGTGGTTTTTTACTGAGTTTCCAAACGTGGATTAAGTTGTTCATCATGGCTAGATCCATAATCAGCACAGGTTGCATGTAAAGAAACCAACGATATAAATTTCTATAAAACAAGCATCTTTTGTATTCATGATGAAGTGAAGAACACATCATGTTCAATGTTAAATTGTCCCGTGGAGCTTGCACAAAACACATGAACTACTAGTACGATTGCCACAATCATATAGTGACTAGAGCTACAATCCAGAACAGAAGTGAAGTCTCAGAACACTTTGACATGAAACAAATGTCTTAATGGGATAAGATCTTCAAACCAAATGATTTGTTTAACCATGCTTTCCATCCACCACTGCTCTTTTGAGACAACAACTCTGATTGTGGTTCTGTCTTCGATGGGTGGTACACCGGTTTTTTGCACAGCACAAAATTCCTCTCCCCATAAGATCCGATGGGTTCCAATGGATTCAAAGCTATCAAAGAAGTTCCACCAAAAGGATAAACCTTTAGCTTATGATCACAGGGAATAACCAAACTTCAGAATAAATTGAATCTCTCTATAAATGCAGAACACATAACATGTGAAGCTATTCAAGCCATAGTCTAAAAAGTCCATATTACTACTGAATTAGTGATCAATTTCTGTTTTCCTGTGGGAAACAACAGTATTACAATACCCAAATACAGATCAATATGGTGAAAATATACAGCAAGTGTACCAAAATTCGAGTTATGATATGCTCACATCTCACTTTCCCATCCATTTTATTTTCACATACTTTCCCTTTCTGTCTCACCTTTTCCTATCATATCACTCATCATATCTCTTAATTCTCCTTCTTCCCTATTAGGTGTGGTGGAGAGATGTGAACATGACATTTTTCTTTTCCAATGAAAAACAAACTCCAATGGTATGAATTATGAAAGCATCATAAGAAAAGGTAGATCTCAATTGTTGAATATACCTTATTGGATCTATCAGCAGAGTTAAAAAAACTAAAGTTCAACTTGATGAACCAAATGAAAAGGGAAAAACAATTATCCAAAAGGGTAAGCAATTATACCATCAAATCCAGCATTGGCACGGTAAAGAAGGAAATTGCTGGCATCAAACCCCAGAACAGGAAGCCTCCCTTCACGGGCATAGGATTTCAGAGCAGTGTCAATAACTCCAGAAACAAGCTTTTCCTCATTCACCACGAACCTTATGGGCCCTGCACTGCCTAGGATGTTGATGGTGATCAAGAACCTGTTGGTCTTCGCTTTCTGATCGTCACTGTAAACGCTTCCCCTGTTCTTCTGCAGTACCATCTTCTCAAAAACACATTTCTTCGTCATGTTGTGGCCTTCCTTCTTTGAATCTAGCAGAAACCCAATTGAAACAGAACAGTAAAGATTGTAACTATGGTGGTGAAAAATGAACCAGGAAACGAGATTAAGGGTCGAGGCCGAGGCAACGGTAGCACCAAGCAGTCTTGGTGCCACACGCTGAAGGAATAGGGATGAGCATGAAAAGAAGAGATATACGCAACATTCAAAGAACAGTTGGGAGGTTTGTAGTAGAAGATTACATCAACTTCAGAAGAAGAAGACTACCACTCAGAATATGAAAGTGTCGTAGTACATTGCACAAAAGCGTATGCAGTTATGCTCATATATATAATTCTTCACGTTTATTGTCATTTACAGTTTTAGTCTTACCGTTTATATTCTGTAAAAACAAATGATATGTCAAATTTTTAATGTGTTAGCATGTGAGTTGGATGGTGATATTGGATTTATTCACTTTGACTTTTCTCCTATCCCAAACCCAAAACATCTTCATTGCTTTCTTCTCTTCTATCCCCATCTCCCAAACATCTTCACCTTCTCGATCTTCATCACCTTCCTAAGGTTTAGGGTTAAGTGTTTAGAGATTAGAAGGTTAGGTTTAGCGATTATAATTTAGGGTTGGATTATGACTTAGAGTTAAGTGTTTAGAGATTAAGGTAAAATCGTTCTAAATTGCCTGACCGAGCGCTTACTCGGCCAACGTCCTGCCTGACTAGACACATACCGGTTGTTGACCCGATTAACATGACTTAATTCAACCCGCCCGACTTGGTGCGGATCTGGATGACTCTATGTCATCCCACTCTAACCCGCCTAACTTGCCTGTACCGACTCTCTTGTCCTGTTAAAGTTGCGTTGAGGGTTAAGGGCTTACATATTAGCGTTGATGGTCAATTTAGAGTTCAGGGTTAAGTGTTTAGAGATTATGGTTCAGGGCTAGGGTTAGGGAATAGGTTTTAGGTAGGGGTGGCGGGCGAGCCTAGCCCAACCCGCCGAAATGAGGGTTGGGTTGGGCTAGCCCACTTTGACATTTGGGTTCAAAGTCTGGATAATGTTATGTTCACACCTCTAATATGAGGTGAAAAGAGGTGGAGGAGGAGAGAGATAGGAAGAAAAGAGAAAGTTAGAGAGAGAAAATATGAGATGTGATAGATGATAAGATGAGAGAGATAGAAATAAAAATGAGTGGAAATGAAGTGTTTAGAAATTGAGGTGTGTATACATCATTGTTGTTCAAAGTCTCAACCCGACCCATATTTTGGCAGAACGGCACGTTGGCGGGCTAACCCACTTAGAAAATGTAGTGAGATAAAAAAAAAAATTGTACAATGAATAATTTTAAGAAATCTTTCACTTTTTGTATGTTGACACATTAAAATATTAGAATAATCACAATATTATACTTGTTCTTTACCTTTGAAGGTCATGAGTTCAACAAGAAAGTCTCACCAATACCATTGCCAAAAAAAAAAAATTACCATGCATTTCTATTAAAAACTGTAACTGTAACTTCAATAGTAACTATCAAGTGTAAGTTTCAAAACATTCACCAAATCATGGGTAAATGTCATTTCTTTTTTATACACTCACTTAATCTTCTCAACATTACTAGATGTGTTACACAATCATTAGCAAGAGTTTACTACAACTATTAATAGTCAACCAACAATTTTGAACGATAATGTCAAGCAGCCATGAAAGTTTTAGACAAAACATATCCTGCAAATAAGAGTGAAATATGGGTTGGCGGGCTTATCCAGCCCAACTCATCATTAACCCGCCAAAAAAGGCATCTCAGATTTACCGTAGGCTTAAGAAATTCAAAAAACCTTAGCCACCCATTCTCCGATCTCTCTCCACGCCGCCACTCTAGAACCCAGCCTCCACATCGTCGTTTCTCCATGTTGTCGTCGCACACTTCCTTCTCCTTCTCCCACCACTCCACAACCCTAACCTTCTTCTCCGAACTCCGCCATCGCAAATCCACTACACCACGCCTCCTTCTCCTTCTTTGTGGTCTAGCGCCATCACCACGATCATGGAGATCCATCGATACACAACCTTTTCCTTCTCTGAGGTCCAATGCCCCCACCCGTCCACCACGATATGAAGATCCAATGTCGCCACAAACCTTCTCCCCTTTTGAGATCCATCTCACAACCACTATTCGATCTCCTCTTATTTTGGAGAATCAAAATCCCAACTTTCTTCCTCCATCCACGACATTCATCTTCCAGCACCGGATCTGCACCGTTGCATCGCTGTGACGTTGTCATCAATAGTCGCTGCATCACCACCTCAGATTTATCTGTTGAAGATGAAGATTCTCGAGATCTATTTCACTTGCAGGGTTCTTCCATTTTTTTTTGTAAAGATATATGCTGAATAACTAAGATTTAAGACCAAATTTGTATTTTTTTCCCAATCTTCATCCTCATTTTTTGTATTTTTTATGGATCCTGAACCTGCATGAACCCACCCGTCAAAACCGTAAACCGCTGAAACCGAACTACCCGTGGAAATTGGGCGGCCGACGGTGGACTTGGTGGTTGGGTGATTTTCACCCAACAAAACCGACGTTATCAACCCAAACCCGTTCTGTGGACAAACCTATCTTAGTTCCGCCTATATTTATTACTCAGATCTAGGGATGACAATGGGTAGGGTCTGGGTACGGTACTATAATACCCATCACCATACTCGCGTTTTCAAAAATTACCCGTACCTCCCCATACCCGTGTGGGTAGCAACTTGAATGCCCGTCCCTGTACCCTCTGGGTACCTATTTGCTCATACTCGTGCCCATTACTCGCAATTTAACTAACCAAAATATATTTTTCACTATTTTTGTTAATAGTAAACAAAAATACAACTACAATTTTAAATAAAAAACACTAATAAAAATACAAAAGATTATTCAAATAATTAACAAATAAAATCATTCAACTAAGCATGTTTTTTTAGAAGGAATAAACGAAAAAGATATAATTTTAAATTTATAATTTAGATTTATAATATAACCCTAAAGTTGTAGGTTAATAACTTACAAATTTTAAGAATAAGCGGGAGTAAATTAGTAATGATTATGAATACCTTAAATACTCACCTATTTTTTTAAAAAATAGTAAGTTTGAAAGCTATTGCTTAAGTTAATTTGTTATATATTACCAAATAATAATAATAATAATAATATGTGTGCGGGTATGGGGCGGGTTGGGTACTATAATACCCATACCCACACCCATACCCGCTACTTTTTGCGGGTAATTACCTATACACAACCTCATACCCATCTAGCGGGTTTTTATCCTACCCATAGTGGGTATTTTTTGCGGGTACCCTATGGGTCCTAGACCCATTGTCATCCCTACTCGAATCTAACATGTAAGGTAAACCCTTCTATCAATACTATTAAATAAAAACTTTATTCTGCCTTATTTTAGACCGCTCATTAACTAAATTAGTTAAGCAGAGGATACGTCCTTTATCCCATTTTATTTCTTTATATTTTTTCTTGTGGTTGCTAGCCAAGCACTACGACATACATTATTAACTTCAATAGTGAAATATACAATTTTACATTTGAACTAAAGAAAAAAGTTAGTATCATTCTATTTCAGTTGATATTCTTTAATTTTATTGATCGTGACTTATGAACATTTTTTTACCTGAAAAACACAATGACACTTGCAATGTGTAATGTTTCTGACCATCAGAAATTACAAAAATATTTTACTTTCTGTAGTTTGTGTAGGTGAGAAACTGTCACAAAACACATATATTCTTAAGAAACGTGTACATCAATTTTTTATCATATTTGTTAGATTGGTTCTTTCATACACCAAATGTAAATAGAATATAACAAGGTGGGTAATGCCGTGACGGTGGGATATTCAATTGGTGCAGCATGCTTTTTGAATTGAGGGGTTGCTGCATGGTCGCAGTGAATGAATGGATGGGGTGAGGTAAGGATTAGATGAAATCTGTGACTATTCTTTGTTTTCGTTCATAAACAAATTTGTTAAAGTTACTTAATTGGCATCTAGTTCCTGAATATTCCTAATTTACGGTATTTTTTCCATTTGAGTTAAGGAGGTGGTAACACCTAGCCAATTTTTATCTGCTACTTATGCAACCTCTCACTCTCATTCTTGTGTGGTTGTTACTTTTGAAGAGTCATAAATAGGAATCCAGATCTTCAATTTCAAATTATATCTGAATTTCTTGTCATGCTGATAGTAATCTACCGTATTAAAAATGATTTGGTAATGTCTCTTTAAAAGCTAAAGTAACATAACTGTTAGATTGGAAAATTAAGTATTATCTTCCATGTATCACAATATATTTTTTTCTCACTTTGATTGATGATGGGTTAAATGGATCAAGTGGGGGAGAATGTTAGTTTTTTTATCTATTTAAGTTTAAATTAAAGATTAAATAATAGATTTTCTATTTATTTAATTAAAGATAAAAACTAATTTGTATGTGGTTCATTCAATGGTTATATTCAACTCACTAACTTAGTGAGAGAATTATGATACCCACTAAGTCAGTTGAGGGAATTCAGGTAATCACTCCCTTTTATTTCAATCACGTGTGAGTTTTGTGATGGACAATAACTCTATAAATAAAAACTTCTACGACTTTCTGTAGACAACGATTCACTAAACATACTCCTCTCTTCAGAAAACAACACCATCTACTTTGAGTGAGTGAGGGTTTGGAAATCAAAGCAGACAACGGTTCTTTAATCTCAATTTCTCGCAATGGCTGGAGGTATGTAACATGATCCTTAATTCTTCCGCTGTTGAATGATCTGAATATGTTGTTTTGTAAGCTAAATTAAGGATCATGTTACATACTCCAACCATTGCAAGAAATTGAGATTGAAGAACCGTTGTTTGCTTTGATTTTCAAGCACTCACTCAAAGTAGATGGTGTTGTTTTATGAAGAAAGAAGCAGGTTTAGTGAACCGTTGTCTAAAGAGAGCAACATAAGTTTTTTTTCAGAGTTATTGTCTATCACAAAACTCACACGTGATTGAAATAAAAGAGAGTGGTTACTTGAATTCCTTCAACTGACTTAGTGGGTATCAAGATTCCCTCACTAAGTTAGCGAGCTGAATATAACCATTAAATGGATCACAAACATATTAATTTTTATCTTAATTACATAAATAGAAAACCTATTATTTAATCTTTAATTTAAACTTCAATAGATAAAAAAACTAACAGCGATATGTATTTCTTTTTAAAAAAATTCAAATATATTAATAAAGAGGGAAGAGATTAAGTTCGGGAATATGATAAATGGAAAAACAAAAATAAAAATCATAAATCGTCCACAAGAATATATAACCTCATAATTATCCTAAAAACGAAAAACAACAAAACCCACCTGATAAGTGCCAATTTTACGTGTTTTTCAATATCATTTGAGGCACTTATTTGACCTGTATACTTGGATTGTTGATCATTTTATCCCCAAAAGTAAATTATTTAGTAAATACTTAATTTTAGCATAGAAAATAGTGTACATACTATGGTTTTCACATTTAATCTTTTATTTTTATGGAAGATGAAAATCTATGCCACTAGAGGTCAAAAGGCCAAGAAATAAAGAATTTTGCTTAAGCCTATTGTTTTCTCGCTTAAGCAAAATTATATGGTACAACTAATTTTGGGTAGGAACAATAGTGGATTTCCACGTGACAGGTGAGGTTCTGAGTTCTAACAGGACTTTCCAAACTTTGGATACCTTGTCTTAGAATAGATTGGCCATTAGGAATGTCTTAGAGAGAGAATATGAGCTATATTGTTTCTTTTGGATTTTCTAGATTGCAAGAGATTACGTTTAGGAATTCAAACTAATAACCTAGGCTAGAGATAGTTAGGTGGCTAAAGTTTCTGGGACAACAAAGATTCACAAACCTTGGATACTTTATCTTAGGCTAGATTGATTATTAACTATAGTGTCCCTTTTGGATTTTCTAGTTATGAGAGATTACACGTCTAGGAATTCTAACTGATAGATTTACTCAGGCTATGAATAGTTAGGTGGATAGTTGTCGACATCATAAGTGAAATAAACATTTGTATAAGTGTTTGAGTTGAAAACAATTAAAAGATTATGAGTGCACTTCTAGATACTCGTTCCTCTTTGTTACCCCAATAAACATTCTTTTACCACTTTCTTTATATTTAAAAATCACAAAAATAATTTATCAAACATCTTTTAATTTACTTGAATCAATATTTAATTGGAGGAACTATTGTTCACACAAAACCTGAGGACGATAAATTCTTACATGCTTTACTATAATTGAATCATAAATGTTTAAACTAAAAGCAATACATTTTTATCAAATTTATTTTGGCGTTGTTGCCGGGAATTGAAGAAGCCTATGGATGAAAAAATACATGCCATGGAGAAGGGTGAAACACGGGAGCAGACAAATTTTCATGCAGATAAAAGGGCAATTGGAATGAAGTGGGTGAACAAAACCAAGTCCAAGCCTAATGGAGAAATTGATCGTATTAAAGCAAGGTTAG